>NW_026643290.1:20000-42500 GCF_029852145.1 Microplitis mediator
ACACGCATTTTTTTATTATATATACTTTTTAAGTTTCTTTTTTAACTTGTTAATAGCGTGGGGTGAAAGGAACACCCCATATCAATAACCATAAGAAGATCAGGTGGGGTGTTTCATACACCCCATCGCATTTCCGGCACAATATGATACCGAAGTGTTTGGAGCAGAAAAAGTTATAATTACTCTATATGAAGAACTTATTTAAGTGATTGTGCCAAAATTTCTGATATTTTTGATATTTCAGATTCATTTTTATAGTTCGCAATAACTTTTAATTTTTTGAAGTATCAAATTTTTATTTGGACTTGATTACAATTACAGTATCATAATTGAATTATGAAATGTAATTTTTCTATCCATTTTTTTAATTCAAGCTCACAAAAAATTATTCAACCGACCTGGCAACAATATAAAATTTGTAAAATATTTATTGTTGTATTACATATTGTCATACGTTTATCATTAAGTAAAACGCTAGATTTTTTTATTTTGAGAAATTTCCACTGATATTTCTGTAATGGTTTTGAAAATATAATTATCAATTCATAATGACTTATATACAATACTTCTAAAATTAATGGTTTAATATTTTTTTCAAGCTAATATCATTGGTTATACTGAAAAATTATATATCATAGCTATATAATAGCATCAGGTAATGCGGTACTAATATTTATTAGCACGTATTCTCATTGATAATGACTATTATATTGCTAATTGTTGTTTATACAATTCCATTGAGGTGAAAAGTAAATTATTCCCTCACGAAATTATCTATCACTTACGTGGGGTGTAAATCAATCTCACGCAGTGAATTCGCTTATTTTTCACACAGATTTGCCGTCAAATCATAAAATAGGGCGTGAATGAATAATGACAAGTTGACAGCAAATTGAAAACATTTTTGACAATCTAAATTATTTACCAATCTATCTTATCAACTGCTACCTGTAGAATGCTGTCATGCTTTCACTGCTATGTGTTTTAATGCCAGTTTTGTGCCAAATTACTGTTGTAATATTTACTTTCTAGTTCCTAATAGCCAGAGTTTTTCGTCAGAAAGACGTTGTCAATTTGTTGTGATCAACTCGACAACAATTTGACGGAACTTTACACTGTGATCGTTGGCTACAAATTGATTTCAACTTTTCCAGGAAGTTGGCATCAATCTGCTTGCCATCAAGTTGACACAGGAAGTTTTCTTCAAGCTAGTGTCAACTTATTTATCAGGATTAAAAGAAAAAACAAAAATGATAAACCAATTACTCTTGATTATTGTTTCTTTAAAAGAAAAAATGGTTAGGAAACCAGGGCAATAAGGATAATATTTATTTATACCACTATGAGAAAGTCTTGTCAATCTAGCTCAATACCATCGCGTCATCTAAATATCCCTTAATCTCTTAATAATCAATTACAATTTAAGTTTTACCAAAATGCACATTATTTCAAATACATTTTTTATTGCGATAATTGTAGTTTTGAACATAAAATCCTATTGTATGGCTTAGATAATTGTTGTTTTATAACGATCAAATATTACAAATATCATATTACAAATATAAAATACAGATATTTAATGACATTTCATAAAGCAAAGGGTTTCAATGGGATTTTAAGTTAACGTGAAAATTAGGTATTATGTTATGTTAATTTTAAATTGATATGTATAAATGTTATCAAAATTATATTTTCATGAGATATAGTTGTTTTTTTTTCTAATTATTGTTGATTGTTATATAAATTAATTTCTTGTCAGTAAGTGACTCATATTGTTCTAAATATATTTAATTTTATGACATTTTCTTTGTTAACATGCTGTTAGAATTTTTTATTTGTATTGATTAGATGATATATGAGTTAGCGAAATTTTACATAAAAATTGAATGATTTTTTTAAAAGAAAAAACGTAATTTGTGAATTGTTTTCTTAATAGTTGCCGTAATTATACCGTAAGACGTGTGAAAATATCATATTAATTATGAGAGAATATTCGAGTGGGGTGTTTGATACACCCCACTGTGTTTTGACGCAAGTTGATAAAAGGAATTTGAAGTAATAACTATTAGTTACGTAATAAAAATCAATTATTTTCAACTGATAATATCGACTTGTTTCCCCGTAGTGATTTTCAAATTTAGTATATTAATTACGAATATTGTAAAATCTTAATGAGTTGATTATTATTATGACTGTGGATTTAACGAATTTAAAGAAATGTGTTGGATTCCAGGCATGATTTTAAAGTCAAAGTCGAATGATACTTTTAAATTTTTTTCAAATTCTGGTCTAGCCATTCGATACCCAATAAACAGAACTTTTTGTAGTCCTTTATAAATATTCTAGAAAAAAATATTATTTGACTTTGTTCCTAAACTCTATCCTCTCTCTAGAACTTAAAATCTAAGTCACCATAAAAAATTTTGGATGTCAACATTAACTAATTTTAGCTTTTAGATGACTAATATTCTAGCAAAATATAAAAGTGTAGTTTTTCTTCAAATCTAAGTCAGATCGATATTGAAGCAAATGAAATTATCTTAAAATTATTCCATGATTTATCAATATAAGAACATTAGATTATCCAATAGGCTAGCATTCTATGTTTTTACTGTGTCCTAGCTTAAATATTTTATAATGCTCAACACATAACGATTATTTTCTAAATTTGCCAATGATAAAACCTTTCTTGTTAATTAATTGTTCAACTGAAAAAAGTTATCATTATTTCGGGAGACGTATAATTACGCTATGAAATCCTGTAATTTGCTTTCTATTAATTTCATTGTTATAACTAATGCCTCTTTTATTGTAGATTCGAATATTCATAAAATCATTAATTTCAGTATAGGATCTTTCGTTTCCCAAATTAATGTAAATAATAATATAATTGTTCCGATAGATCGTTTCTTTATACTACCTACTTTTGTGAATTTCTTAATGAATTTTACCAATTTAATATACTTTAGCTCTTCAAGCCAGTATTTTATTTGTTGTACAAATATTCTAACCTAAAAAATAAATTATATTATAAAAGTATTTTTAATCTAACCAATTTTTTATTGCTGAGTGTAAAAACAAATTTACACCCCACGCGATCTTTTTTTTTTAATTTTAATACATTTTTTTGTAGTAATAACTTGAATTTTCCATAATAATTCCCCTCAAACTATATAGAACTGCGTTTACAATTGATGATAACTATTTTATATTTATTTTTTGACTCAGATATTTCTTGACGAATAACGCAAAAAAAAAAAAAAACTTAAATCTCAGTAAAAGTTAATGATGTTAGCTTATTGACTGCCATAGTTATTTTTATTATCAGTAAATATTATTTACATAATTGCGTGGATTATTCATTATAATTGTTAATTTTTTTTTTCAAAGTGGAGCGTGAATTTAGTTGTTATTCATCTTGCCGTTGTGTACTTGACTTCATGATGCGCGGGAAGTTTAAAAGACTAACTTGTATTTTCTCATAATGTTGAAGAGTACGTAGAGGTTTGATGCTGTTGATTTTTTTGATGTTAATAGGTTAATCTATAATTTTTTATAATTTTTTAAAAGGTTGTTTGATGAGTTTTCCATGTGAGGACAATACTAGTGTCTAGTAGCACAGTTTGCTTTAGCACAAGTTTACTTTACAAAATTTTTCTTGAATTTTTTGTCAAATTCCCGTCCACTTCGAACTTTTCCGTTTTTCACGACAATCTGTATGCAACTTGCTATTCAATTTGACGTAAATTAACAACCCAAATTAGAATGCAAATTCACTCCAAAGTTGACTAGAAAAAATTTTTCGTCAATTTTCAGGCAAATTTTTACATCAATTTATTGTTAATTTGACTTAAAAAATTGTAAAGAATTTTTTTACCGTCAAATTGTAGACATTTTTATGTATAAATTTGCTTCCCTTCTGAAATGGTAAGAAAGAACATTACCGACTTTTTTTATCGTAAAAATTTACCTCTAAATTGAAGAAAAATTAACCGCAAATTGTTTTTTTCAACTTTTGCTGTCAAATTGTCAGCAAATTCGGGCAGCGGATTTCAGGTACTTTTAATATCAAATTACTGTCAATTTCAAGCTAAAGTGGCTATTATGGTAATTAAAATGTTCAGACAATCTTATCATTCATGTTGGTTTGAGTTTACATATGTTTTGTAGTGGAAATCTCTGTAAGTGACATCTGTGTACGACTGACAGCGAACGTCTTGCTACTTAATAGTTTTACGGTAGCGACTAGGCAGTGGAATAAATTATTTGTTGCTTATAGAAATTATTCCATACACATACTATTTTTGCTGTCATAATTTTATATTATTTCTTGTAAAACTAAATATTTCGATAAAATGGTAATTTTTTTATTTTATTAAAGTTTTCATTACATCGGTTAACTCATATATATTCTATAAGAAAACTTATTATTGTGAACATTAGATTCTTGGTTATGTTTATATTAATTTTGTCCACAATAAATCTAAATATTATAATTATACTTGAGTATAAAAAGATATCTTCATATATTTTTATCATTCGTTTTGTGCCTCTTAAAACAAATTTTATTAATTTTTTTTTTCTGAGTGTGAGCAATCTGTATTGACAACTTGTAATTTTGACAAGACTTAATTTTTTTGCACAGGCTGCTCGTATGTTTGATTTTCAAGGATTACGTGAAACGTTAATTGATCAAACTTCTACAGAATTGGAGTGGACAGAGTCTGAAGAAAGTGACTGTGACATTTTCACCGAGTTTTTAGATCATGAGTTCATGTATGAGTCTACAGATGATTCACTATATTCAAAATATAGTCCAATCAAAGAAACAATTCCTACTAATAATTCTGACTATTATTTAGGAAAAGATAAAATCACTAAATGGTATAAAGTACCGTTAAAAAAACCAGATCGAGAATTTTTGGAAATATTGAAACCATCAACTGGATCTCATAATAATGCTTCTTATACTAACACTATTATTGACTGTTGGCTGTTATTTATTGATGATAAGATTTTTGAACTTGTTGTTCATTATACAAATTTATTTATTGCTAAATTACGACCGCTATTTAAACAGAAACAAGATTGCAACGATACAAATGTAAAAGAAATTAAAAGTTTTGTAGGTTTACTTGTACTGATGGGACTGTTAAAATCAAAAAATCAAAATTGTGATGAGTTATGGGAACAGTGTGGATTAGGTGTTGATGTTTTTCGATTAACGATGAGTTTGAGTCGTTTCAAATTTTTGTTGCGTACAATACACTTTGATGATGAAAATGATAGACTCTCCAGAAAAGAAATTGACAACCTCGTTATAATACGCGAAATCTTTGAATTGTTTGTTGAAAATTGTCAAAAAAATTATTCTGTTGGTGATAACATTACTATATGCGAATTTTTAATCGAATATAAAGGTGAATGCCCTTCTTATCTGCATGTTAAAGAAAAATTTTCACGGTGTGGGATGAAAATATATGCTTCTATTGATACCAACAGTTTTTATGTCTCCAATATGGTAATCCATGTAAAACAACAACTGAAAAGCACTTGCAAAGACTTAAACGATCCGGAAAATATAGTACGATACTTTGTTACAAAAGTTCAGGGACAGTCACAAAATATAATTTTAAATACAAGCCTGAGTAGTATTCCATTAATAAAAAATCTGTATAATAATAATAGTCATATAACTGTCATTGGAAGTGTCGATAAAAATGATCAGCAAATTCCATTAGAATTCATTACTAAATCTAATAAACCACCAAATTCATGTATGTATGGATTTCGAGAAAACATGATTTTGTTGTCTTATTTTTCTAATAAAAACGAAAACACTATATTATTCAGTACTCCATCTAATACTAATGATTTTGATGAAGAAACTGTCGATCACTCATCAATTATAAATTCATATGAGAAAGCATTGAACGCTGTCAACAAAATCAAACAAATGATTCATGAATATTCTGTAGCCAGACGAACACGAAGATATTCATTAAGTATCTGGTTTTATATGATTAACATCGCCTGTTTAAACAGTTTTATTGTTTACTGTTCAAAGAGTAATAATCATATTTCAAGAAGAGAGTTTTTAAAGCAATTAGGCCTAAGGCTTGTAAATGATTCAATCAAAGATCGAGCATCTGACAAATACCTTGCTAAGCAATTGCGAGAAAATGCCGCTCAATTTTCATCAACACAGCCTTTTCATCCCCAAATTTACAATGAAGTTGAAAACAAAGCTATGCGTTGCACTGTATGTCCTCGAAAACGAGACATTAAAGTACGGACATTCTGTTACCAATGCAAATTACCCATGTGCAAAAAACATATGTCATCAGTTTGCGAAAACTGTGTAAATTCAGCCCTTAACGTCACATAAAAAATCATTGATTTTAAATTTCTTGTTGATTCTTACTTTAAACCAATGCTTCCAGATAATAATAATAATAATAATAATAATAATAAATGCTTTGATCAAAAAATTTTTTATTTTCAATAGAATATCAAATATTTTATTATTTTTAGTAATTAGATTCATCGTATAAATGTCCATTTATTAATTGCAAGTAATTATTAAACTCGTAAACTGAGTTTTCAATCAAATAACTT
Source organism: Microplitis mediator (assembly GCF_029852145.1). Taxonomy (NCBI): domain Eukaryota; kingdom Metazoa; phylum Arthropoda; class Insecta; order Hymenoptera; family Braconidae; genus Microplitis; species Microplitis mediator. The sequence goes on from NW_026643290.1 coordinate 26,619, forward strand.
ATTTCTAGATCTTTATTACGATTGTAATTGACATATATTACTAAAAGTACTGGGAGAACTTGAAAAAATGAGCAAATAAATATTCTCAAATACTACTAAATCTAAAGAGTATTTATTAACCTTTTACTTGAAATTTTTTAATAGTAAAACTGGAATGTGTTAACATAACATTACAGTATTCATCTTTGTGATTGATATAAATTATAAATATCTAAGGAATAATTGCATTTTATGTATTTTTCATAATTATAAATGTTAATTTAATTTCTTCAATGATTGATTGGGTAAGAAAAGTAATGAAAATTGTTTCCATGAATAGAAAAGTAAGAATTAAAAATAATTATTACATTTATGCTATTTATATGGTGAGATGTGAAATACATCCCATGTGGATATTTGTCTTATGGTACTTGCTGCAGAGTTTGAATATTTATTGTTCAAACCCTGATAGCCAGAGTTTCTGACCAGAAAGTTGGTGTACAAAAGTTGCGACCAACTTGACGTCATGTTGTCAACAACTTTCAGCTTTTGCAACTGTTGACGACAAGTTATCCAAAAAGTTGGCGACAATCTACTGCCACAACCTGTCGACAACTTTCTGAGAAACTTGTAGTCAACTTTTACCACCAACTTTCTCAGAAAGTTGCCATCGACTTCTGGAAATGCCAACTTTTGCGGCCAACTTGGTGACAGGTTGCGGCACTAGATTGTCGTCAAGTTGCTGCCAAATTGGCTATCAGGGAAATTATCTACTAATAATTATATTATAATTCATGAATCATTATACAACTGCATATTAATTGCTATCAATACATGTATATCAACATTAATTAATTTTAATATATGTTTAAACTATTATTGAAAGTAATATTTAAATTAAATTTTTTTTTTAATGTTATCTTACGAATTCTACTATACCAACTAGTGCGACTCATCTGTAACATTAGAATAGTCATTGATCGTGAAATCTTCTAATATCGATAAAAATATTCCTTGTTAATAATCAAAACTGCTGCTGGTAATCAAGATCCTGATAAATTTGAGTGACGAAATGAGCGCGCTGACCACTCTAGTTATTATTATATTTAAAAGAACCTCTTTTGTGACCGTCTTTTGTTTAATGCGTTAGATTATTTGTCGCGTACGATTCTGCCATTGTTGTCAACTTGTTGCAACGAATAAAAAAACAGTGCAATGAATAAATTGAATCATAATTCAAAAAACGTGTTTTCTTTAATGAAAAAAAGAAAAAAATGTTATTTAATGAAAGGACATGTACGATTAGCATGTGTCAGTGGTAAGTAAATGACTTTTTTTTTGGTTGCTAGTATCAAAATGTCGAAGCTATTGTTAGAAGCCATTTTAAAAGATACGTCGTAATTTATAAAATCTTTGTCTTTTTAGATTCTGAGAGCTTATCATCTATTTGTCGATTGCTAAATAACAATCTACCCAAAGTACAATTAACAAGATTAAACAGCGTTATGTTTGAACAAAATAATTTAATTGATTCGAATAATAATAATAATTTAGACAATGATCTTGATAAAAATTCAACAAATGCTGATAAAAAAAATCCAGTTCATGATGACAAAAAAAGTATACTAAATACTCGGAACAATTTTTCTGATTATGAATCCAAAATCGATGTAGCAAGTGCTAATAACAATCAATCATGTGACGAAGATGAAAAGCTTTGCTCGATGAAAATGGTATATAAAAATTTGTGTGAATTTTCTAAAAAAACTTTAGTGGATTGTTTTCGATTTTTTAACATTTGAATAAAATTTTTACTATTTATAGGCTATTTCTTTGGGTGAAACACATGCTCTGGTACACACTTTAGAGAATTCATCGATAAGCTTAGCAACACAAAGTGGATCTTTTGCCGTAATTGAAAATATTGAAAAAAATAATACTGATTATTCCATAAATAATGAAAATAAAAGTACCGATAAAAATAATCTAAATGACGAAAATGTTGAGTTTTGTTTGACGAACAAAAAGTTGATAGACACGGTATGCTATAATTTGGCATTAATTTACTTAAAAACTTTTAGTGAATCATTTTAGATTTTTCAATGCTTAATTAAAATTTTGTTTATTCATAGGCTATTTTTCCGGACCAAACATCTACTCTAAAAGAGACTTTAGAGAATCCATCAATCAGTTCGATAGTACCAATAAAATTTTCTGCCTCAATTGAAATTACAAAAAAAATAAGTGATGATTACACCACTGATAATGAAAATACCAATATTGACACACATAATTCGAATAGTAAAAATGAAAAGATTTGTCTGCCAAACGAAAAGTTGATGGAAATGGTATATTATCATTTTTTTTTTTTCATTTAATTCAAATATTTTTAGCGGATCGTTTTAAATTTTTCAATACTTAATTCAAATTTTTACTATTCTTAGGCTGCTTCTTTTGGTCAAACCCCTGCTCTGGTACATACTTCAGAGAATCCATCAATCAGTTCGATAGTACCAATAGAATCTTCTGCCTCAATTGAAATTACAACAAAAATAAGTGATGATTACACCATTGATAATAAAAATACCAATATTGATACACATAATTCGAATAGTAAAAATGAAAACGTTTGTCTGCCAAACGAAAAGTTAATGGACATGGTATATTATCATTTTTTTTTTTCATTTAATTCAAATATTTTTAGCGGATCGTTTTAAATTTTTCAATACTTAATTCAAATTTTTACTATTCTTAGGCTGCTTCTTTTGGTCAAACCCCTGCTCTGGTACATACTTCAGAGAATCCATCAATCAGTTCGATAGTACCAATAGAATCTTCTACCTCAATTGAAATTACAACAAAAATAAGTGATGATTACACCATTGATAATGAAAATAAAAATATTGATACACATAATTCGAATAGTAAAAATGAAAAGATTTGCCTGCCAAACAAAAATTTAATGGAAATGGTATATTATCGTTTTTTTTTTTTATTTAATTCAAATATTTTTAGTGGATCGTTTTAGGTTTTTCAATACTTAATTCAAATTTTTACTATTCATAGACTATTTCTTTGGGTCAAACACCTGCTCTGGTACACATTTCACACGATTCATCGAATAGCTTGACAACCGTAATTGAATCTTCTTCCTTGATTAAAAATACGGATTATACCATAGATAATGTAAATGAAAGGACCGATAAAAATAATATAAATGAGAAAGACAGTGAGTTTGGTTTGACGAACGAAAATTTGATAGAAACGGTATACTATAATTTTGCTTTATTTTACTCAAAAATCTTTAGTGGGCCATTTTAGATTTTTCAATAGTTGTTAAAATTTTTTGTTTTTATAGGCTACTGCTTCGGACCCAACACCTACTCTAGTACACATTTCACAGGATTCATCGAATGGCTTGACAACCGTAATTGAATCTTCTGCCTTGATAAAAAATACGGATTATACCATAGATAATGAAAATGAAAGGACCGATAAAAGTAATATAAATGAGAAAGACAGTGAGTTTTGTTTGACGAACGAAAATTTGATAGAAACGGTATACTATAATTTTGTTTTATTCTACTCAAAAATCTTTAGTGGGCTATTTTAGATTTTTCAATAGCTGATTAAAATTTTTTTTTTTATAGGCTACTGCTTTGGACCAAACATCTACTCTGTTACACATTTCACAGAATCCATTTGTAAATGTGAAAATGCCAGTAGAATCTTCTGACTCAATTGAAATTACACAAAAAATAAATAAAGATTACACTATTGATAATAAAAATGAAATTTCCGATAAACATGATTCAAATTGTAAAAATGGAGAAATTTGCCTGGCAAACGAAAAGTTAATAGAAATGGTATATCATGTGTTTTCATTTAATTCCAATATTTTTAGTGAATCGTTTTAGGTTTTTCAATACATAATTTAAATTTTTACTGTTCATAGGCTATTCCTTTGGATCAAACATCAATTCTAGCACACACTTTACAGACTCCATCAAAAAATTTGACCAACTCAACCGAATCTACTGCTTTCTTTAAAATAATAGGAGAAGGGAATCAGGATTATCCCATTAATAATGAAGATAAAAATGCATACAAATTAAAACAGTCGATTGATACGCATGACATTAAGGTATAGTTATTCTTAATAAAAGTATTTCGTAAGTCTGATATTTCTAGTTTTTTCCAGCTATAATTCGGATGATTATAGAAATTCAATTCAATATGCGCATATATTTATTCAAATTAATATAAGATGCACTCGATGTTATAATATTTAATTTATAATGATATTTTGATTTAAATCTTTAGCTAATCTATTAACTTTTGTTATCTGGAAAAAAATTTGAACTAATTACATCCGTAATAAAAAAATAGCAATCATGGCACATTTTTTGCTATTTTTAATATTTAATTTCTACAAGTAGAGTACTTAAAATACAACTTAGAAGCTAAATATAAAATTTTACAACATTCTTAAGTGGTTTTTATCATTTAAAATGTATACCTCTTATAAAATTACAATTTTGAAATTCGATTTTGATTAAAGATTCAATTTCAGAAAAAATTTATATAATTTATCTTATTTTATTTTTTTTATTGCATTGAAATGTATTAGGTACATATAAAAAAAAAATCATATTCATTTCTAAAATTGCCATAAATTTTTTTTCTTAGATTCATAATTTCGAAGAAAGTGTTCTGGTACAATGCAAACCAACAAATTTATCAACAGAAATTTCGGATTTCCCAAATAACGTGATACTAGTAGAAAAGAGTGACATAGCTGCCAACACTGTTGATCATGATATAAGCATTGATTCTGAAGCGTTTGGGAATGAACAAAGAGAAACGGTTTGTATTAGAAAAGACATTACATATTGTTAGTTAACATTCCAGTTATTCTTAATTTCTATGGTAATCAGTTTTTTAAATTCAATTTTTGAAATTATAAATCGAAAATTTTCATTAGCAAAAAAAAATTCTATTTTGTAATATTACTCAAGCTTTTACAGTTAGAGTGCTCTAATATGTTTGATAATATAATGATAAATAAAATTTACTTTAATTTTTCTAAATATTTTCAATGAATTACTTTGTTAAGCTCAAGCGATTTCAGGCAATGATTGCAATAATTATTTTTTTAATGAAATCCAAATTTTTTATAAATGAATGACCTTTCATGGTTTCGATTCTATTTTACCAACTATAAATTATTAAAAGTGTTATTGAATTTATTTTTTATATAAATAATGATAGTTTTTTAATATATATTTTTTAATTTTAGAATAACTTCGATGACGTTTTTAATGCTGAATGTGCCGCCGATATTCGAAACAATCAATCGTTGTTTTCACATGTGACCATTACACAAGAAGACAATTTAATAGAGTTGGCAATTTTACCAACGGATTCAATAGAGATTCAAAATTTATACGCTGATGAAAGTGATCTTTTCATTTATGATACAAATACTGAGGTTTTTATTGGCTTTTTTTACATTTATATTTTGTCCAACATATTATAATGAAAAGTTTTGTTTTTAGATTTCTGATAGGTTAGAACACATTTTATCGGCACAATTAGAAAGCAGAACCATCGAAATAGTTAGAGATGACTCTGGAATTACAGATGGACTTGATTTATCTACTTTTCCGCAAGTGACTTGCAAGAATAAACCATTTATTCTAGATACCTCTGCGTTAACTTCATCTTCTTGTGATTTTCGAGAAGCGGATGATTTAAAAGACGAAACTTTCGATCCCTCCAAAATACAGCATTCTTCAACTCTCTTACAAGATGAAACAGAAGAATTCGTTTCTGACAGTAGTACAAATTGTATCCATACAGTCTCTAACGTACAAGAAAATTATCAAATAATTGACTCTACTAGTGAAAACAATAAAACTGAAAATGAAAATAAAGATGTAGAGAACAAAAGATGCAATGAAAACTTACAAGATACATCTGACACCCCAACTTTCGTTAATTCTCTTTCAGCATTACGGAAAATTCCTTTTGCACGAGTAGGATCATGTGACAATTCAGAGATAGAGGTTTTACCTAACACCACTCCTCGATGGCAAAAAAAATATGCATGCATGTATTGTCACAAAAAAGTTGTGAAATTACCTCGCCACCTCGAAACAGTACATAAAGTATTCGAAGATGTGAAAAAGCTCAAAGACATTGGGAAAGGTAAATATTGTCAATAAATAAATAAATTTTTCGGGATCGAGTAAAAAATAATAAATAACAGTACTATCTTAGTCGATAATCAATATCAGTATTTTGTTATTCGATATCAACTATTGTAAGGCTCATGAGATATCATACAATTAAATACCATTATTACAATCTTGCCAATTAATGTTATTTATATATTTAACTGACTTTATAAATATATACAATTTTGACAAGCTTAATTATAAGGAAAGTATTCATGTACAGTAAAGTAATTCGTTCCGGGTAAAGATTTTTTTTTTACTCAAGTAAATATCATTCTGCATGTTAAATTAAAAATTTCAATCTTTAATTTCAATTCTATGTGATTTTAAAATGTTTTTCAAGTTATTTCATTTAAAAATCATAGAAAGTTGGACGATTTGTAGTATTTTCTAGGAAATAAAATACTTTTTAAGAAGCCCGTACCAATTCTGCCGTGATTTAAAATATTTTATCTGTGTAAGATATAGAATTCATTTATTTATTATAATTTACATTCGTAAGATATGGAATCTTTATTCATTTCATGAATAAATTACTTATGAAAAATTTTTTCAGAAACGTATTAAATATTGATATTTTGTTCTAGAAAATTATTTTTATCATTAATTTGAATCATTTATAACAACAAGAAAAATTAAATTCAATATATTTCGGAAAAAATTCTTTAAAAAAATATTCAAATGATAAAATTAGTAATGGTTCTATATCTCGTAAACGCGAAACTTTAACAACCTGACCAATAAGACCTTATTTATGAAGAATTCAAATTATAATAAAATAATTAGTTTCGTAGCTGACTCAGATGACATATTTTGAATCTCAGTCAAGTTACTACGGACTGAAAATTAGAGAGTTAACTAATAGTCGTCAGACTTCCTGTGCTTTTTAAATGCAAGACAGAAAATTTCGAAAGTACTTAGAATTGAACTTAAGATTCGAAATTTGGAGGGAATTATTAATTTAACATAGTCAACAATATTTAATTTTATGAGTGAAAAGAAAAAATCTTCACCGGAAATAACATCCTAATGTTCATGAATGGAATTTTACGTACAGGATAAGACTTTTATATTATTATTGTAGCCAAGTAAATTCTTTTATTTTTATTGAGCTGATTGAAAACGTAATGATTTATAAATTTAGACGATTGCATGAGTGCATGAAATTTAAAATGATGCAAAAAATTATAAATACACCATTATGTCACACATTTAACAGCAAAATGATACAGAGGATAATTTACTGGAGTATTAATAAATTATTCGATCCTTAAACTTAACAAAACTATTTATTTTATAATTGAATGAATCTTAACTTTATAAAATAGATATTAATGAATTAGGAAGTAATGATTCGATTTATGCATCTGTTAACATAAAATTATAGTAATTAATTTTTTTTTTTTTTTTTTCAGGTACTAAAGAACGTAAAGATGTTTTAAAAATTTTTAGAAATAATGGTTCTTTTATGCATAATACGAATAAAATTTACAATGATGGTACACTACTTGTGCCTCGCCGACCAAATACGATAAGAAAAGCTACTGAATATACTACGTGCCCCAATTGTTTGCTCACAGTTACTATATCTAATTCACGAAAGCATATTTCGAAATGCATTGATCCCAAAATAAAGGGATCACGTACTTACAAAATTCTTGGAACTACTGTCGAAGGGAGATTACATTCTACTGCTAGTGATACGTTACGTCTTGTAATTTTTCCCGTACTTAAAGAGGACGAAATCGTCCGTTTGATACGTTATGACTGGTTAATAATTTTGTATGGGAATAAATTGTGTCTGAAGTACGGTCCCAATCATTTTCAGCACAATATGGTCCGAGCAAGATTACGCTTGATGGGCCGTTTTTTACAGGCGGCTAAACAATTAAACTCTAATATTACGGAGCTTGCTCAACTATTTAATCCTAAATTTGTTGATTTAGTAGTAGATGCAATAGCACTTGTTGCTAGGATTAACCGCATTAAAAATTCCTGCGAAGCACCTGCGGTAGCGGAAAATTTAGTGACGTACATTAAGCAAATAGGATTACTACTAGAAGCTGAATACGTGAAAAGACAAGATGAAGAATCATTAAAACAAGTAATAAATTTTTCTAAAGTTTATAAGACAGAAGCTCCAGACTCCATTAATAAGATCGCAATGGAAGCTCAAGCCAAATTCAAACGACAAAAAGTTGTAGTGTTACCAATGACTGATGATATTAAAAAATTAGTTTCGTACCTAAGAAAGGAAAGGAACCGATGTTTTGGTATTTTGAAAGAAAAATTTGTATTTTCTGAATGGTTGAATGGTTTGAAATTAGTAGCTGTTTACCTTCTGGTTTTCAACCGCCGGCGAGTTGGAGACATTCAAAATATTCTAACGAGTGATTTAGATAAATTAGAAAGCATTGATGCAGGAGCTGATAAAGAAGAGTTTAATAAACTAGATGATGTTGGGAAAAAAATTGCCACTAAATTTTATCGTTTTGAAGTAAGAGGAAAATTAAATCGCATCGTTGCTGTAATTGCAAAAGCTGACTTAATTGAAGAGTTGAAATTATTACGTGCTTACCGTAGTCAAGCAAAAGTTCCAGTACACAATGAATTTTTATTCGGCTTACCAAACCCTATAACTGATCGTATCCGAGTGTTGAATCTATGTAAAGAGATGAGGATAATTTCAGAATTGTGTGGAGCTGAAAAACCACAGTTATTGCGTGGGACTGGTCTTCGCAAACATGTGGCAACTAAATGTGTCGAACTCGATTTAACTGAAACTGCTCTTTCCGACGTTATCGGACATTTAGGGCACTCTGATAAAATCCATCGGGAAATTTATCGTCAGCCTCTTAAATCTAAAACGATTGTACAGGTTACAAAAGTTCTTGAAGCAGCCAGAGGTAATGATGACGATGTTGGTGCTGATGATGATGACGAAGATGATCAGAGTGAATACAGTGAAATCCCTATCAGTGCAGAAAGTGATATTAATGAAATTAATAATCAATCACTTTGTGAAACAAAAAATGTTGAGTCGTCATTTAGCGAGTCCGTACCGTCAACCTCTAGTGATATTACCTATGGGAAACCATGTGAAAATTTATCTTCAAGCCCAGCTACAAGTATACTAACTCATATATTACTTTACTTCTGTGTTTCACATTATTATTTATGATTATAAAAATTCATGTATTCCTAATAATTCAATTTCTTTTTCAGACAAACCGATTAAACGTTATTTGTGGTCTGCCACAGAAAAAAATATAATATGTTCTGAATTCAAAAAATATTTGGAATCCAGAACTTTGCCATCTTTTGCAGTTATCGATGAGCTTAAAAAAAGATACCCATGTTTGGAAAATCGCTCACGTCAATCGATTAAAACATGGGTGTCTAATCAATTTAAAGTGCCATCAAAGTCAAGTACTAAATTAAGAGTTATATCTAATCAAGCAGTTAATATTGACTTAGCTAAATTTAAAAATACAAAATCTCAAGATATCCCATAAAATATTAGGTATATCATAAAGTACGTCGAATATATTTATTAGGGTGCTTCAAAAAAAACTTTAGTTTTTTTTTTTTGCTCTTACCCCATAAAACGTTAGTGGTTGCCGAGAAAAAAATTCTCCCAAACGATGGGCTCTCTAGCTCAACTCTAAGAGGTCGCTATTTTAATTTTAATTTCCCATCTGATTAACACGTAAAAATTTATTTTTTCATTCAAAGTGTAATTACTCGTACACTGCTCAATATTTTTCAAATTTATACATAAACCTTTAAAGCTGAGTCCTCAAGCTTTCCAAAAGTCTATGGCAAGTCATAATTACCATTATTCAAATGTCAATTGAAGCTATCTGAAAAGTATCGATTTTGTATTTCAAAATGAAATTGTTAATTTTCGATTTTTTTTTGCTAGCTTCAATTAGGGATAGTTATGACTTGTCATAGGATTTTGGAAAGCTTGAAAAATCAACTTTGAAGATTTATGTATAGATTTGAAAAATATTGAGCAGCTTATGAGTAATTACACTTTGAATGAAAAAATAAATTTTTACATGTTAATCAGATCGGAAATTAAAATTAAAATAGCGACTTCTTAGAGTTGAGCTAGAGAGCCCATCTTTTGGAAAGATTTTTTTCTCGGCAACCACTAACGTTTCAGGGGGTAAGAGCGAAAAAAAAAACTTAAAGTTTTTTTTTGAAGCACCCTAATATTTATCCAAAACAATTTTATACTTATAGTTTAACAGAGCTGATAGACTTTTAATATTCTAGTCGGCATCAATATTATAAGAAAAAAGTTAAACTTATTATTTATCTACTTAAATATAGAATATTTTTATTTATTACTTTTTTTTTTAGTTTATAAGACGTATTCATTACAAAATAATTTATATGGTAACAAAATGTTATCTTATTTCAGAGAAAAAGTTTTGTAATTGTTCATTTCCAGAATAATTTTACTCAATAACATTTACGATTATTATAGTTATATTTCGTAAAATTAACATGAATATCAAAACTTACTTCCTACTATCTACGCCGTATAAAAAATTTATAATAACAAATAATTAATAACTATAAATGTTCAGCACTGAGTGCAATTTTTTTTTTTTTTTAAATGAGATATATTATTTAGTTATAAGTTTCATTATTATCTTACGTTTAATTAAACTAAATAAAGACAAACTTAATAATCATGCTTAAATTATTTTATTTTCATTTACGGTTATTTAGGAATATTTGAATTTGTTTGGCGATAATTAAAAAAATGAAAACACAAAACTCCTGAAATAGTTAAAAATAAATCGTTTCGTAGGATTTTATAAAATTTTATCGAATTCGACTTCAATAAAAAGCGAATTATTTAATTATATAAATTTAAAATTAATGAGTAAAAATGACTATAAAATTTGACCCAATTACATTTTTACATGTCGATGAAAAATAACTATCTAGATCTTTGAAACTACTCTATTCTGAATGATAATTAGCTATTTTCTATGCAAGTTGGCAAATAAAATTATCGATGGAAAATAACTCATCACAAAATTAATTTTTTTTTCGAAGAGTTTGAAAAATAAACTTTTCCGAATAGATATACAATGTATAAATTTATCGCCCTGCTACGCGTAACTAATTTCTGTACTTTTTATAATCTCAAAATTTAACACGTTATTGTTAAGACAATTAAGTAGGTATTTCTTATTGTGGAAAATATTCTCTTCCTTTTGCACGTCGTCTAAAAGCAACTGAACATAGTTAGTTACTTAATTTATTTGATTTGTCATTTTCGTGGTATTTATAAACACTAGGGTGTGTCGAAAAACAATTTTTTTTTTTTTTTAGGCACCACCAGAAATCGATAGTATATGACTAAATAACAATTCTGTCAGAAGATCAGCTCTTAAATTTAAGTTTTAGAGGAACTCATCGCAATTTTTGATTTCCCGTTTATATAACATGGGAAAAAAAATTTTTTCAGTTTGGAATTTTTTACCTCGGCAATGGCTCATTGTATGGATAAGCCCATCACATATTTTTGTCAGGAATTTAAGGCTCTATAAAAAATGTCTGTCATCATGTTTTGATAAATCCATCTGTTCAAAAGTTATTGGATCTCGAAGTCGAATCAGAGTAAATTTCGAGATCTTTATACTTTTCCGGCGAAACTATCGGACCTATCATAAAATGTCATAGTATCGTTTTTGTAAACGATTTTATTTTCTACAAATTATCTATTATAAAGATTTTTTTAATTTCGCATAATTTTATAGTTATTGCGATTTTAATGTCAAGCTCCTAAAAAAAATAGTGTCCTGATCGGTTTTAAGAGCTTAGAATTTAAATGGAAATAACTAGAAAATTATGCGGAATCTGAAAAATCTTTATGAGAGTTAATTTGTAGGAAATAAAATTGTTTATGAAAAAGATACTATTACATTTTATGATAGGTCCGATAGTTTTGCCGGAAACGTAAAAAGATCTCGAAATTTACTCTATCTTGACTTCAAGATCCAATAACTTTTGAACAGATGGATTTATCAAAAAATGGCGAGAGACGTTTTTTGTAGAGCGTTAAATTCCCTACAACAATGTATGCTGGACTTATCCGTACAATGAGCCATTGCTGAGGTGTAAAATTCCAATCTACAAATTTTTTTTCCCATGTTATTTAAATGGGAAATCAAAAATCGTGATGAGCTTCCTCTAAAACTTGAATGTAAGAGCTGATCTTTTGACAGAATTTTTATTTTGTCATATACTATCGATTTCTGGTGGTAACAAAAAGAAAAAAAAAAATTGTTTTTTTTCAACACACTTTCATAAGCACATATTGCTTATTCGAAAGAATCCATAAGCGCTACGTCTCCAATCTCCAATAATCCTCACCCAATCTAATAGCAATCAATCGATTTTTACAAGTCTATCACTCAATCAACTAACTAGTGTGGATGACTAGATGACTACATGAGTTTTTAACAGCGTAGCATTAAAATCACTGAGAATTTGTGTCAAGATGCAATAAATCGTTAATCAAATTTTCTAAAAAATGTTAGCAGCCATGTCTTAGAATATAAAATATGAAATACAAAATTATATTGCTAATGGTCAAGAAATAGTCTTTTTATATTACTTGCATTGAAAGTCGCACTTTCAATGCCTGTTTTGCCAGTCAAATCAATCCAATTTTATACGAATATAATTGAAGGTGAAGAAACTTTTGTCAGATTTTTCTCTAGATAATAATATCATCAGTTTCTGCCGAATAAATTAGTTGTTGACTTTACTTCACCTGTCAGAAACGTATTTGCTTATTGTAAGTTTTTAGATATTTACATCATTCTACTCTAGTAACACGTGTTTGAGCAAGATTCTGGCGTAAGTATCTTGATCAAAACTCTTAGCTGCGAGTTCCTTCGTCTACGTATGTGTCTTTTGCAAGATCGTGAATCGAAAAACCTACGTCAAGATTTGTGTATGTCTTGCTCGTGGTATCGTAGGCAAGAATATTGAATATATCTTGAACACAGTGCAATGAACAAGTATTTGACGCATTTCTTGCACCAGTATAACTTACAATAGGTACTTACGCGTAGCTTGCTCAAGATTTGCTCAAGGTTCAAGGTCAATTCTAAGCCTTGAGCAGATCTTTAGCAAGCCATGCGAAACTATTTTCGATTATAGTCTTCCTCCAGAATTGAGTTAAAATCTGGCACGAATTTTTTGTGTGAGACTTGATATAGACTTGCAATTTAAATCTGGTGACAAGTATCTGCAGCGAGACACATATATAGAAAGACACTAGCACCTGTCGATCTTGAGAGCAGACTTGCTCAAGAATTAAAAAAAATTTTTTATTGGGTAATAACCAACCAAACTGACAGTTGTGTTTGGAAAACTAAAAAATACTATGAGTCCAGTTATTGAATTATCGGTCAGAACTTTGCCTGTTTCAATTGATTCCAGATATTGAAACTCATAGTTTTAATGCAGATAATAAAACAACATAGTGCGTGGCACGGGATGGAACGCCATTTCAGACTTTGAGTAATCTCAGCCATCGCCTTAGGCTTGCGTAGTTAACTCCATCCCTTTCCCAAAATTCCAACTCTTTTCATCACTTACTACTCAACATACTATTGTATACGTTATAAACAACAACTTGGAAAGTTAAAATAATTTATTTAAGCAAATTCTATCTTGATACTATAGTAGGCATTGTTTATTTTGCTAGATCACTCTACAATACGATTTTTTATTATAGTGCATAAATAAGGCAAGCAGTTCATGAAATCTCCATATAATTAACCCCATTAAACTCATCTGGGACGTTTCATGAAAATCCTGTATAATAAATATACCTTACGTGGACGGTCCGCAAAAACCCTGTACAATGTATATACTAAACACGGACGGTCCGCGAAAACCCCGTACAATGAAAAGACCTAACGCGGACGGTCCGCGAAAACCCTGTACAATAAGTATTTAGAAAAATAATGAAAACAATCACTTGATTCTAATGCCGTTTGAAACATGTGTAAATGATGATATTTTCCCATTGTAATACCATGAGGAAAATTATATTACTCGTTACGAAATTAGTGGATTAATAATATATAGTTTTGTAGGAGAATTTACCGTTCCACCAAAAGAGCCTCTAGACTTTTTTCGTAAATTCAACTATTTAGGTTTTAGTGATATCGAAAATTATAGTTTCAAATATTTAAACAAATGTATTTTTTTGAAATTTTCTTACTTTTCCATAAATCGAAATGGGTTATTCCATACAAAACCTTCTGATTTCGAAATAATATTTTTTTATTTAACTGAATTTTTTACATCATTTTGTATGTATCAAAAGACGCCTCCTGTAATTTTTTAGCCTATGACCTCGAAAAGTTGTTAAGATATGAATTTTTGAAAATTTAGTAAATATAATGGTGCGACAAGTTTAAAAAATGCATTACTCCTGATTAATTCACCATAATCTAAAAGTGATGGGGGTCTTTTTTTTGCCTCGAAATGTACTTTTCGAAAAATAGTATAAAAAATGAAATTTTTATTTTTTCAACTTTTTTTTCAATTTTTAACTTTTCTGGAAGAGCGAAAATTTTATTTTTTTTTTCAAAAAATATATGTTATACTGGACTACATAACGAAATTCGTAAGCTGTTATTCAAGATGAGATTCAATTATCTTCGGATTTTTTTACCAACTTTTTCTTATTTTTTTTATTAATCGTAAAATTTTATTGGGCGCATTAGTTTATTTCTTGATATTAATTTTGTTCGATGTATTGATTTTTCAAGTGGAGTGAAGTTATAATTAAAGTATTCCTACAAATCACATGTTCATAGATCGATTATACAGTTAAATAAGTAGAAAAAAAATATTTTCGCAGTAGTTAAGTTTAATATGTAGTTTGGATTGTTGAATATATAGATTGGTATTAGTTTTAATTTTTTAAACTAGAATTTTCGTGAAATATTTATGAGCTTTTAAAAAAAACGGGTTTTAGGAATAAAATAATAATAAAAAGTTGGTTAATATATCTATGATATCCGAATCCTATCCCAAATAACAGCTACAGAAATTTAATTGGAACTTTGAAATCTAGTATAACATATATTTAAAAAAAAAAAAAAATAAGTGAATAATAAATGTCGCTTTCCAGAAAACTCAACATTTGAGCTGAAAATTGAGAAATAAAGTTGAAAATATGACATTTTTATATTTTCATATTATTTTTCAAAAAATACATTTGGAGACGAAAAAAATGACTCTAATTACTTTGAGATCATGATGAATTGAATAGGAGTCATGCATTTTTTAAACTTGCCACAATATGATTTTTTTTCAATTGTCACAAATTCGATTCCTAAGAATTTTTGGAGATAAGGGGCTCAAAATTTAAACGAAGCGTCTTTTGATAAACACAAAATAATGTCAAAAGGTCAGCTAAATAAAAAAACTTGATTTTTGAAATCAAGTAATATAGTATGGAATGTCCCATATACAACAATGCGCAAATCAGTTTTGAATAGAAAATTTACTGTTTGACAAGAACGGTCTGTTATGTTTTTTTCATAAATCTAACCATTTTAATGATCTTAAAGCACTAAGCTTAAAGTGTACAGACGAAAATTTTGTT
>NW_026643290.1:125000-127500 GCF_029852145.1 Microplitis mediator
TAAAATACAGATCTGCCGCATTATTAACCTACTTTTTTGGTACTGTCGCTCAATTATTGTTCTGGTTCCTAGCGTTTAGTTGTACTTACGATTTTGATGTATAATAATTTATAGATATTTCACTTTTTAAAAATTGTATTATTTTATTATCAATAATGGAAAAAAATGTATACTTAATTGGTGAAATGAATGAAAATATTATTGGACGTAAACTGCCCACAAATGGAGAAGTTATGTCTGTATTTTTATATCAGCATAAAGTGAATAAATTGACTTTAAAAAGAAGTGCTTGTGTTACTGTAAAAAAAGTTGAAGAAAAATGGTTACAAGCGGGACTTACAATTTCTAAAAGTTGTAATGCTATTCGAAAAATAATGAATTTATTCGATTCTTGGTTAAAATTGAAGAAAAATCAGTATCGAAAAAAGTCTCCTACGCAAAAAAAATTGGAGTCATTTTTCGTGGAAAAATCTAGGAAACTTTTTGATGTCGCTCAGTTAAATTTGATGCAAAAACTTGATGAAAATAAAAAACTGTTTTTAGCTGGTCAAAAATCAGATAAACGATATGGATTTATTGATCCAAATATTTCAAATAAGCAAATAGATGAAACCACAATGGAAATCGATGTTGATGGTAATTATTAAATTTATCTTTCATATCAAGATTTATTTTCATTTTTTAATAAAGTTTTCGATCTTTAAATTTTGATTTTAATTTGAAACTTTATTTAATTAATTTTACTTCTAGATTTTAACCAGCCTTCGACTAATAGTAGTAAAAGCTATCTGGATAATAATGCCCTTTCACGAAATCAATCTACAAGTGGCACTGAAACAGCAACTAGTAGTAGTCAAAGGTCAGAAAATATTTCTGAGTACCAAGTTTCACCCAGAAAGCAAAAGGTGCCTCCCAAAATTGACGTAATGAACGCTGAACTCGCATCTGCTCTCGATCGAGCAAATATCAGTAACGGGGACTCTACTTATGTTTTGACCGCTGCTTATAAAAGCGTAGGAATAAATATTGAAACACTTAATCTAAGCTGTAGCACAATTCGTCGAGCTCGTATTATGTACAGACAGTCTATCACAGAACTCTTAAAGAATGAATTTAAAATTGAAGACCGCTACATTGTCCATTGGGATGGCAAAATTTTAACTGATATTGTCGATCCAAAGTCTGTTGATAGAATCGCAATATTATTAACTTGTATGAAAGCTAGTCAGCTTCTTGGCGTACCAAAAATTGTTAACGGATCCGCAGAAAACCATTCTGTAGCTATTTTAAATACGTTAAACACGTGGAACGTTACGCCTTATATTAAAGCAATGTGTTTCGACACTACAGCAGTTAATACCGGTAAGATTTCTTTTATTTGATTACTTACATTATTTGCCATAAATTAATACTCAAGATGTTCTTTAATTTCTTGTAGAAATTTTTCTTTATTCTGTCGCATAACATCCCTGCTCGAATTTTGGTTTCAAATTCGCATTACTTCATTTACGTTTTTCGCAACTTTAAGTCATCTAAGCTAACGTCTCATTTTCATTCAATTTTCAACTAAATTCATGCACGATTCTTTTATTATCCTCTATTTTGGCTTTATGTATAAATTCACGTTTCACTTACAGGTATACGTGGTGGCATTGCTGCATTAATTGAAAAAAAACTCAATAGAAAATTAATATGGTTGCCTTGCCGTCATCACATTTTTGAAATCGTTTTAAGAGCTGTTTTTGAAGGGTACTGGCCGGTAACTTCAGGTCCTAGTGTTTCAATTTTTGGGCGATTTAAAACTTACTGGGATCAAATTGACCAATCTAATTACGAAACTGGTATAAAAGACGAACTTGTAAACGATGCTGTGAAAGCAGAAAAGATCGAAATACTTATGTTTATAAATAATCAGTTAACGGTATGTTTTTAACATTTACACTCAAGTCAACTGATATCCACGCCGATGAATTATAATTAATGCTAACAATTCTTTCCTAGGTATGTCAGCCAAGAAGTGACTACAAAGAGCTACTAGAATTAGCTCTAATTTTTCTTGATGGTCTACTAGAACACACGTATAATTTTAAGCGCCCAGGAGCAATACATCATGCACGATGGATGGCTAAAGCCATTTACAGTTTGAAAATTTTCATTTTTAGAAATCAGTTTCCCCTTTCGCAACAAGAAATTAATAATTTACGTCATGTCTGTACTTTTGTGATTTTAGTTTATATTAGAGTATGGTTTTCATGTTCTTCAGCGATCCAAGCTCCTAATAATGATTTAGAAATGTTAAAAAAGTTAGTTCATTACGAAGATGTTAATCGATTAGTTTCACAAAAAGCGTTAAAGAAAATAGGGAATCATATGTGGTATTTAAACGAAGAATTAGCTCCTCTCGCATTGTTCGACCATAACGTTTCTGATAAAATAAAGAAAAAAATGTGCGTAGCTATACTTCAAAATCCGGAGAGTAAACTTATCAAAGACAAGCGAT
>NW_026643290.1:182500-190000 GCF_029852145.1 Microplitis mediator
ACCCGAAGTTAGTTGGGGTACGTGTACGGTTATTGGGGGGATGGCAGGCCTCGTTTGCGATGCTCGAGGAAGCCAACAATTCGCTAACTTCGGATATCACGGGGAGTGACATTACGGGAAGGCCCGTGAGTCCACGGCTTGTATGTTTGTGAAGGTAAGAATGGATGGAGAAGCGAGAATGTAGGATTGAAAGAGATGGAGTGGAGTAAGCGAGTTAGAGTGGGAGATTATCGTGAAAGAGTTGTGCGAGTACCGTTGAGGAGTAAAGTTGAGACCTGGCGTCGCTCGTGTACGAGTCGACCCAGTAGTCGAGTTTGGAGTCTTAGAGTAAGCGGTGGTGAGTTGGAGAGTCGCCATGGTGGACCTCGACCGCAACCGCTAGACTTTTCGTCGTTTTGGAGCTTGTGGCTCTGTGGATGGTGCTCTTGGAGCCGTTTGTCGTGATAGTTGTCGCAAATTACCGCATTATTTATTTATATTTTATTTTGTTTATCTTTCTTTTAGTAGTGTATTAAGTTTGTGATTCGTCGTCGTCGAGAGGTTCCCGATGTCTTGCCCAGGTATTTATTTGCGTGATGGACCGAGAGTATTGGACCGCGGGTCTTTTGGGCCCTCCGCGTCACTCTCGCGTCATCTTTATGGTAATTTTATTTAGTTTTGTTTTATTATTTTATTTCTTTTATATTATTTAATTAATCGGCTTCTTTCGCATTGAAAGAACCGCGACCCTCTCTCCACAACCTAGCATACTGAGCGCACCAGGACATGCCGCTACCACCGGTCATGTCTCTCATCTCCAAAGGGTATAGTTTTTAGGTTTTAATTTACGTGTACGTTTAGACCGGTTGCCGATACCGGGGAAATAAAAGTCGGCTGGCGCCCGTCAGGATCTGGAGGAGATGAGAGGGGTGATTGGTGGGCGAAGTGTAACGTAGCCCGATTTTGAGTAATTTGAGTTTTGAGTTTTGGAGTAAATTTATCGAGTAAAGAGTTTTGAGTAATTATTGGGTTTAATTGAGTAGTTTAAGAAATATTACGTTACAAATTGGCGCCCAACGTGGGGCCCACAGTTAAAAGGGGCCGATTTTTTTTTGTTAGTAACATTCATTTTATTTATTATTAGTCTAATCAATTTTTTTTTATATTTATTTAGTTTCGAATTTATTTTGTCGAACAGAAAATTTACTGAGTTCTGGGAATTTATTTTATTTCATGCTTACTTTTTTTTTTTTTCTTCGAGTTTTTTTTGTGTCTCCGTTTATCGATTTGTTTTAATTTTAATATTTCATTTTATTTTGGCTCTGTGTATAGAAAACTCGAGGAAGTTAAGTTTTTTTTTTTGTCTCTATTTATTTGTCGAGTTTATAATTCCTTTTGTGGGTACGGCATCGGGACCTAAAAATAATATTTTAATCCTGTAGAGAATTTTTCGGCGAATCATGACGTAACGATAGAAGTATTCCGTTGTGCGACTACGTACTCGGGCAGACCCGACTTCGGTTGGCAACAGCCGAAGGAGCGCGGGACCGGACCGAGGTGCGATACGACTATCGGGTGGCTAGCAGCGAGTCACGTGGCCCTCTAGGCCCGCTCCTATTGGCCCGCCCCACTATTCTCGACTACCAGATTCTGGAACCGGCCCGAGACGCGCCAAAGTGCTACAAAGTTTCTGAGCGACCGGACGTGTTCCATATTTACAGTTATTTTTGTGTCACATCTTATTATCTTAGGATAATCTCATTATTCCATTACAAACTATTTATTGCTGTGCCATTGAATTTGTGTCTGTACGATTCAATCGCGATATCACCAGTGATCAGTGGATTTATTATCGTGCTGATACCGAATCTACAGTTCCGAAAAGACCTGCAAAATTGTAAGTACCTGCCAATTTATTTATATTATTATCATCTATTTGCCGAGTTTCATAATTGACCAGTCCTGACCACGTAATTATTGTGTGTTGGGTATTTGGTAATTAAATTAAATTAATTTCGGGATTTGCTTAATTATTTATTTTTATTCGTTGTCCTTCTTTGTGTCTAAGTAATTGTCCGCGTCTGACCGCACTCGCGAGTCTGACCGCCATTACATACCATTGTCGTTATTTGTGTCGAATTTACCTTGTCGTTTTCCATTGTTTATTTTTTTTTGGAATTTTAATTCGTCATCTTTTTTTATTTATCTATTTTTTTTATTATTTTATTATCGACGGGTATTATTATTTACATCAGTAGCAAATATTTAATACCTCTGTACGCGACCAGATACTAAGATCATGAGTCGCGTAGGTGGTGATGGAGTCAGGGGGCGAGATAATATACCGGACGTTCGAGTAGAGGCGCCGAGTTCCACCGGCACTCGCTCGAACCGAGAATCTTCGGCCCCGAGTCTAGCGAATGACCCACTGCTCCAGGGTAGGGGACAAGGTGGCCCAGTGCTACCTGGAGACAGGCAGGAACATCTTGGACCCTTGGCGCGTGAAGACGCCCAGAGGAGAGCCGGTGTTCAGGGTCAGGACAATTTACCGGGACGTGATGATTTGCCAGATCCTGAAGAGGAGAGGAGGCATCAGCTACCTCCACCTCCGCGACACTACGGTGGCGGCGGACGTGCGAGGAGGCCAGTGAGGCCCCGTGCGGAGGACTACTTGATAGACTCCGACGACGAGCCCGTGGCATACCGAGAAAGATACCTATCAGCTTCCGAGGTCCTCACGGCCCTGAAAAGATGGAACCTCACGTTTGGGGGAACCAAGGGCGAGGACGTCGAGAATTTTATTACTCGTATCGAGGAAGGACGGAGACTGTTACCCATCCGGGATGCAGATCTCCTCCGAGCACTTCCGTTTGCTTTCACTGGGCCTGCATTAATTTGGTATCGGGCCCATGTGGGATATTTCGCGACCTGGGCGGCAACGAAACTTGCTCTTCATCAACGTTTCGCTGACCCCGACTACCAGATCGCACTGCGACTGGAGATTACAAATCGAACACAGGATGAGAATGAACCTGTGGGCGACTTTATCGCGTGCATGTGTGGTCTCTTTGCCCGGACCAACCCGGCCTGGTCGGAGTGGGAACGGGTAGTTCACGTTCACAGGAATTTACTTCCTGCTTACCGTCTAGTGATTCCGCTCCAGGAGATGATGACCCTGGACAGTCTGGAGGTGATGGCGGGCCGGCAAGAGCAAATTTTGCGAGGAGCAGTTGCACACAAGCCACCACCATTACCGGAGGACTCCATGTGTCCAAGTTTCGCATATGCGGGACCCCGGCGTAGTAAAACTCACCGGCGGGCCCTATTAAATCATCTGTATGCAGAGGAGGAAGAGGAGTACGATGAGGAGACACCAGTGGAATTGCTGGATGCCCTCATGACTGGACGGCGCTATCCACCACGCCGGAAGACTTTTGAGTCTCCACCCCAGTCATCCACCACTCCTCGGAACGTATCGTACTCGCGGAGGACCCCAGACGGTCCCCCAGGAATATCTGAAGTCCAGCAGGGAGCTCTCCCCGAGCCCCTTCGACCAATACCGACACCAGCTCCTAGAGTAGCCCCGAGTGCTCCAGCAGGAGACACTAGACGCGTGGCTGACCTAGTTTGTTGGAATTGTAGCAAAAGTGGTCACCGGCATCGTATGTGTACGGAGCCGCGACGAATCTTTTGCTACCGTTGTCGCGCCCCAGGAGTCACCCGAGCCCAGTGTATCAACTGTAACTCGGGAAACGACCGGCGGTGAATGTTGACCCGACAGCAGCATCCACGACTACCGAGCTGTCGGAAAATATCCCTCCCGCCGAGATATCGAGTCCGACAATCCCGTCAGAGACTATCCTCGGTCTGGATAGCTCACTGGAAGCACCCCCTGCCTTTTATATTAATTTGGACATTCAGGGAGTTCAGGTTCCAGCACTTGTCGACTCAGGAGCCAGTAAAACTTTTATAGGCCCTGAGTATATTTCTCTTTTCACAGACCTCGGAATCTCCAGTGTACCAACCCCACCTAGACGTGTGCGAGTAGCTACTGGAGAGGAAGTGAGAGTTTGTAGTGCCGCTGATGTATGTGTAGGAGTTGAGGACCGCCAGATTAACCATCGTTTCTACTGGATGCCGTCCTTGACCCAACCATGTGTCTTGGGTTTAGATTTTCTTCGGGCAGCCAAAATCACGATTGATTTTTCGTCCAACACTTGGTGGTTTCAAAACCGTCCAACTACAGTGCATACTTTTACTCCGGGGACCCGTCCTTGCTCGGTGATGGTGTGCAACGGTCTCCAAACGATGACGGAGGACGAAGCAGCTCGATTAAAAATTTTTCTGAATTTCCACCTACCTACTAGTACTGATAAGCCCGGAGTTACAACTTTAACCGAGCATTCTATCGATGTCGGTACGTGTGAGCCAATTAAACAGCGACACTACCAAGTATCGCCAGCTATACTCGAGATTATGTGGAAGGAAGTTGACTATATGCTGGAGAATAATATTATCGAGCCTTCGAACAGCAACTGGTCCAGTCCAGTTGTCATGGTCAAGAAACCTAATGGCAAGTATCGTTTCTGTATCGACTTCAGGAAAGTTAACGCCAAGACTAAGCGAGATGCTTACCCGATCCCGATCATGACCGCCATATTGAATCAATTAAGGCGGGCAAATTATTTGACTACCCTTGACCTCAGCCAAGCGTACTTCCAGATACCGCTGGCAGAAGATAGTCGAGAGGTTACTGCATTTACCGTACCCGGTCGAGGATTATTTCAGTTCAGGCGGATGCCATATGGACTCACCAACGCTCCAGCGACCTTTCAACGGTTGTTGGATAGTCTTATTGGCCCTGAAATGTATCCTCATGTCTTCGTCTACCTAGACGATATTATTATCGTTACTGAAACCTTCGACGAGCACCTGTATTGGCTGGAGAAGGTGTTGGAAAAGATAAAGATGGCGGGACTGACCATCAATAGGGACAAGAGTGTCTTCTGTCGCGCTGAAGTCCGGTATTTGGGCTTCTTAGTGAACAGCGAAGGAGTCCAGGTGGACCCAGAGAAGACCTCAGCAGTTCGTGAATTCCCGATACCAAGAAACCTCAGACAGGTGAGAAGATTTCTTGGTATGGCATCTTGGTACCGACGATTTATACCAGAGTTTGCTACCGTGGCTGAACCTCTGACCAGGCTGACCAAGAAAAATATTTCTTGGCACTGGGCTGAAGAACAGCAGAAAGCTTTCGAGATTTTAAAGACTAGGTTGACATCAGCTCCAACTCTAGTCTGTCCCGATTTTTCAGTACCGTTTACTCTCCAGACCGACGCAAGTAGCGTAGGGTTAGGAGCGGTATTGACGCAGGTAGTTGATGGCCAAGAGCGGGTGATAGCCTACGCGAGTCGTGCACTCACGGAGGCTGAGAAGAAATACACCACGACTGAACAAGAATGTCTCGCAGTCATCTGGTCGATCAGGAAGTTCCGTTGTTATTTAGAAGGGTATGAATTTACTGTGATCACTGATCATAGTAGTCTACGCTGGCTGAATAACTTGAAGAATCCTACGGGCCGTCTGGCTAGATGGGCCCTGGAGATGATGGAGCACACGTTCACTATCGTTCACCGGCGTGGAGCTTGTCATCATGTACCGGATGCTTTGTCTCGAATACCGGAGGGTGAAGCAGAGCAGCTGAACCTACTCGAGGAGGTTCGAGACCCGTGGTATCTGCGGAGATGTCGAGATATCACGCGAGCTCCAGATAGGTTTCCCGACTGGCGCGTGGAGGGGAATAAAATGTACCACCACCGGCCAAATCATTCCGTCAACTATGAAGTTGAAGATCTCGATTCTTGGAAATTAGTGTTACCGAAAGAGATGAGGAGAAGAGCGCTCCAGGAAAATCATGAGACCCCTCAAGCAGGTCATCTGGGCGTGGATAAGACTCATCATCGTTTGGCCTTACTCTACTACTGGCCGAATATGTTTCGAGATGTAACGGAGTACGTAAGAAAGTGTGATGCATGCCAGCGAGGTAAAGTGGAGCAAGCTGCACCCGTGGGCCATATGCACCAACGTATCATCGAGTCACCTTGGGCCATGATTGCTGCAGACGTGATGTGTGCCGGTACTCCAAGTAAATCTGGTCATACAGCCATTCTGGTGATCCAGGATTTATACACCAAGTGGGTGGAATTATATCCACTCAAACGAGCAACTGGAGCAAAGATCGTGTGTGCCTTGGAAGACCTAATTATGTGTCGCTGGGGAGTACCGAAAGTTTTGCTTACCGATAATGGTACCGAGTTCGTTAACAGAGATTTGCACGCTCTGGCAGCGAGAGTTGGTTATAAGCACGTGACCACTCCACCGTATCATGCGCAAGCAAATCCAGTGGAGAGAGTCAACAGAGTCCTGGGGACTATGATACGTGCTTTTATTGGTGCTGATCATCGCGAATGGGACCTGCATTTGCATGAGTTCCGATTCGCGTATAATACCGCATTCCACAGTTCCGTGGGGGCCACTCCAGCCTTTGCCAATTTTGGTAGAGAGCCCGAGGCGGCTATTTCGCTTCGGCGAGAGGTGGAGGGGGTTATCGAAATTATTCCGCGTCCACACCAAGAATGGGTCGACCGCATGGCACGTCTAAATAAATGGAGAGAGTCCATTGTGCATGCGTTGGAGACTGCATTTCAACGTCAGGCGCACTATTATAACTTGCGCCGACGACACCGACAGTATCAGGTTGGTGACTTGGTATTGAAACGTCAGCATGTGTTATCCTCAGCCGCGAAGAGATTTACGGCTAAGATGATGACCCCGTTTCATGGACCATTTATTGTTTCTCGTCGTATCTCCGATACGGTATACGAGTTGGAGAGCTTGGACGGTCGGAATCTCGGAAAGATCTCTGTCCAGGATCTTAAACCGTACCACACTCCCGAGTAATTAGTCCCGATTTATTTAGTATCGTTTTCTTTTTTTTTGTGTCGCATCTTTTTTTTTGTTGTTTCGTAATCATGTAAATCGTAGGCAAGGCAACGGTCTAATTATAAATCCCGGTGATAGCTTGGCCAGTCCAGCCGCTACCACGTACTAATCCATTCCTTGTTACAGATGGCGAAAAGTGTCGAGGAATTGCAGGAGGAGTTGGCACGCGTAATGTTAGCTGCCGACGAGGGGGACGCGATGACAGAACCTGACGCGGTCTCGGTCATCACCATCGACGACTCGAGACCCCCGACACCGGAGGAAGTGGAGGAGTTCATCGACCTCCCGGAGCCTCCAGAATATTTACCGGGGATTTACATCCCGCCGGAGGAGGACCACCCCGTATGGGATCCGGTCCGGCCTCATCTACCGTATTTAGAGTGGCTGGAACAGTATCGCCCAGGCCTCATGCAGGCAATTATGGTGACCGCCGTCAACATGGGTCACCGAGGAGAGCATGGGTGCGCTCTCGAGCGGTCCACTGTGCGTCGTGCTGTCTACGCGACCCGTGGACAGATT
>NW_026643290.1:215000-217500 GCF_029852145.1 Microplitis mediator
TCAGTTTTTTGTGCTGCTAGTTGTAGGTCATGATCCACTAGCCAATTTTTGACTCTGTCGATTACAGCAGCTATTCTTCTCTGGGCCTGGTCGACACTACGTGCAAAGATGACTGCGGCAACATCGTCAGCGAAGCCAACCAAAAACGTTTCTTCAGGCATTTTCATTCTGAGCAGGTCATCGTACACATTATTCCAGAGGTCAGGTCCTGATACTGAGCCCTGGGCAGCTCCTGCCGTTATTTCTACACTTTCTTGGCCTTCTGTCGTTTCGTAGAGTAAAAAACGCTTATCGAGATAGTCGCTGACCAGCCTTACAATGTATTTCGGAACATTGAAGATTTTTTCGAGCGCGTAGATAATGTCAATCCAACGAAGTGAATTAAACGCATTTCTAACGTCAAAGGTTAGAAGAATGCGTACTTTGCGAGCTCTAGAATTTAGATCCCAGTTTTCAGGTTTTTTCTCTAGGACTTCCATAATGGCATCCATTGTTGAGTGGCCCTTTACGAATCCGTGTTGATTTGTTGATAGCCCCCCGTTGCGCTCTATGGCCTCCCGTAGGCGTGATCTTATTAGCTTTTCCAAGACCTTGCCTAAAACATCCAACATACAGAGAGGTCTGTATGAAGATGGAGTTTTTGGTGGGGGCTTGCCTTTATCCAGTAGCACAAGCTTTTGAATTTTCCAAGCTTTATAGAAAACTCCGGCTTTAAGGCAAGCGTTGAACATATTTAGGAGTATGTTCGGTTGCTCTTTCGCTACCAGTTTTACCACTGGAACCGGAATCTTATCTGGTCCTGGCGCTTTATTATTTGCCATCGAGCTAGTGGCTTCTATTATCTCTTGCCTAGTGAACTCCGGTATCTCCGTATCGATGATATATTCCGAAAGACCTCGAGGTTGATGTTGTGGGAACAACTCTTTGATAATTTCAGCCATCGATTGGCTGTCTTTCGGCCCTACGGGAGCCTGAAGACCAAGTTTTTTGACGACTACTTGGTAACCGCGGCCCCACGGATTGTTATCAAGATCGTTGCACAATTTGCGCCAACATTCTCTCTTACTATCTTTGATGGCTTTATTAAGAGCTTTTTTGATAGTCTTGTAGCGTTCAGTTTCAGCACAGTGTTCAGGCAATACCTGTTTGCGATGAGCTCTGGTCACTTTACGTCGACTTGCTAGGCACTTTCGTCTCAAAGAGGCAATCTCCTCCGTCCACCAGTACATTGGCCTCCGCCTACTAGTCGTGTACTTTCGCGGCATGGCCTGATTGCATGCTTGGACTAAAAGTTTTGTTGTCTTCTCCGCCAGCTCCTCGGCAGTTCTGCGATCAGGAGCGTCCGTGACAAGGTCATCCAGAGCAGATGCTCCACTCTTTATTTCTGATATTAGCTTTTGTTTGTCGAGCTTATTGGAGTTCCATCCTACGAAAGCCTCACGCTTACGTGGGGGATTGCTAGAAGGCGTACGCATGATAACAAATGTTATATACATATGGTCACTAGCATTATACTCCTCTAAAACTTTCCAATTATGGATAGATTTGGCTATCCCAGAAGTAGCAAAGGAGACATCTAATATCGACTCTCTACGTCCGGGTCTTCGAAAGGTTGTCGTTGAGCCAGAGTTAAGAACAACGAGCTCAAGTCTCGCAGCCATGTCGGCAAGCTCTCTGCCTCTAGCGTCGTTACGGTACTCACCCCATTCTTCTGATTTAGCGTTGAAGTCTCCTGCTAAAATGATTTGCTTGTCACGTTGCAAGATGAACTCTTCGAGCAAGTCAAGTTTTATTAGGAAGGACTCCCAAGATATGTTAGGGGACAGGTAACAGCTAACAAAACAGCATTCTCTAGTTTCAGCAGATACAAAACCGTCTTCACGGTGGTAAGCAATAATATCAACTATGGAGGGGTTGACAATCCATAAACTAGCTGTGCCTGACGTATCAGAAAGCCAATTGTTATCTACAGGGCTTACGTAGGCTTCTGAAATGAAGCAGACATCTATGCCATGAACTCTAACAAACTGCTGAAGCATGTGGTGGGCTGCCCAACATCTATTCTGGTTCGTTTGGAGACACTTAATCATTTTGGTGAAGAGGATAGTTTCGTCCGATACTCACGAAATTTAGGACAAGTGCGAGAGCCAGTGTCATGCTCGGTATTCATGGACGGGTCATCGAGTGATGAACATAGCAGGCAGCAAGCGGACTTTTTACATTCTTTGATTCTGTGGGAAGCATCGCCGCATCTAAGACAGAGTTTTGATCTGTCAGGGCCCTTGCAAGTGCGGGATAGGTGTCCAAAGTCAAGGCACTTGAAGCACCTAACTAGTTTTAGGGCCGGTCGAATTCGACAATTAACCCAGCCTATCCTTATTCGTCCAACGTCGAGAAGTTTAGCTAAGCCTTCTTCGCGGAGAACAACGTTAGCTGTTCTTTGACCCCTATATGAGTTTTTGGAAATACTAACTCTCTGCACCTCATGATCATTTCCTAA
>NW_026643290.1:237500-245000 GCF_029852145.1 Microplitis mediator
TTTTGTTTCGCTATTTTATGTCTTTTATAGTAGTTAATTAATCGGCTTCTTTCGCATTGAAAGAACCGCGACCCTCTCTCCACAACCTAGCATACTGAGCGCACCAGGACATGCCGCTACCACCGGTCATATCTCTCATCTCCAAAGGGTATAGTTTTTAGGTTTTAATTTACGTGTACGTTTAGACCGGTTGCCGATACCGGGGAAATAAAAGTCGGCTGGCGCCCGTCAGGATCTGGAGGAGATGAGAGGGGTGATTGGTGGGCGAAGTGTAACGTAGCCCGATTTTGAGTAATTTGAGTTTTGAGTTTTGGAGTAAATTTATCGAGTAAAGAGTTTTGAGTAATTATTGGGTTTAATTGAGTAGTTTAAGAAATATTACGTTACAAATTGGCGCCCAACGTGGGGCTCACAGTTAGAAGGAGCCGATTTTTTTTTTGTTATTAACATTCATTTTGTTTATTAGTGATCCAGTTAGTTTTTTTTTATTTAGTTCAAAGTTATTTTGTTGATTGGTAGTGTTACTGGATTCTTGGAATTTATTTTATTTTTTCATTTTACTTTTTCCCTCCGAGTTTTATTTTGTCTCCGTTATTGATTATTTCAATTTTAAAATTTTATTTTATTTTGCTCGAGGAAGTTTTTTTTTTTTTTTTTTTTGTCTCTATTTATTTGTCGAGTTTGTTATTTCTTTTGTGGGTACGGCATCGGAACCTGAAAATAATATTTTAATCCTGTGAAGAATTTTTCGGCGAATCATGACGTAATGATAGAAGTATTCCGTTATGCGACTACGTACTCGGGCAGACCCGGCTTCGGTTGGCAACAGCCGGAAGACCGCGGGACCGGACCGAGGTGCGATACGACTATCGGGTGGCTAGCAGCGAGTCACGTGGCCCTCTAGGCCCGCTCCTATTGGCTCGCCCCGCTATTCTCGACCACCAGACTTTGGAACCGGCCCGAGACGCGCCACAGTGTTACAAAGTTATCTGAGCGACCGGACGTGTTCCATTTTTCTGAGTTATCTTTGTATCAAAGTTTATTACCTTGCTTTGCAATTAATTTGGACTACCATAATTCAATTACGATATCACTAGTAATTGATTACTTATCTAATATCGTGAGGATATCGAGTCTACTGTGTTCGAGAAGACCTGCAAAACCGTAAGTACTACCGATTATTATTGATTATTGTTATCTATTTGCCGGGTATTATAATTGACCAGCCCTGACCACGTAATTATTGTGTGTAGGGTATTCAGTTAGTTAAATTAATTTCGGGATTTATTTGTTTATTTATTTTTTTTTCTCTTCGTTCTTTGTCTTTCTTGGTGTCCGAGTAATTGCTCGAGTCTGACCGCACTCGCGAGTCTGACCGCCATTACATACCATTGTCGTTATTTGTGTCGAATTTACCTTGTCGTTTTCCATTGTTTATTTTTTTTTTTGGAATTTTAATTCGTCATCTTTTTTTTATTTATCTATTTTTTTTTTATTTTATTATCGACGGGTATTATTATTTACATCAGTAGCAAATATTTAATACCTCTGTACGCGACCAGATACTAAGATCATGAGTCGCGTAGGTGGTGATGGAGTCAGGGGGCGAGATAATATACCGGACGTTCGAGTAGAGGCGCCGAGTTCCACCGGCACTCGCTCGAACCGAGAATCTCTGGCCCCGAGTCTAGCGAATGACCCACTGCTCCAGGGTATGGGACAAGGTGGCCCAGTGCTACCTGGAGACAGGCAGGAACATCTTGGACCCTTGGCGCGTGAAGACGCCCAGAGGAGAGCCGGTGTTCAGGGTCAGGACAATTTACCGGGACGTGATGATTTGCCAGATCCTGAAGAGGAGAGGAGGCATCAGCTACCTCCACCTCCGCGACACTACGGTGGCGGCGGACGTGCGAGGAGGCCAGTGAGGCCCCGTGCGGAGGACTACTTGATAGACTCCGACGACGAGCCCGTGGCATACCGAGAAAGATACCTATCAGCTTCCGAGGTCCTCACGGCCCTGAAAAGATGGAACCTCACGTTTGGGGGAACCAAGGGCGAGGACGTCGAGAATTTTATTACTCGTATCGAGGAAGGACGGAGACTGTTACCCATCCGGGATGCAGATCTCCTCCGAGCACTTCCGTTTGCTTTCACTGGGCCTGCATTAATTTGGTATCGGGCCCATGTGGGATATTTCGCGACCTGGGCGGCAACGAAACTTGCTCTTCATCAACGTTTCGCTGACCCCGACTACCAGATCGCACTGCGACTGGAGATTACAAATCGAACACAGGATGAGAATGAACCTGTGGGCGACTTTATCGCGTGCATGTGTGGTCTCTTTGCCCGGACCAACCCGGCCTGGTCGGAGTGGGAACGGGTAGTTCACGTTCACAGGAATTTACTTCCTGCTTACCGTCTAGTGATTCCGCTCCAGGAGATGATGACCCTGGACAGTCTGGAGGTGATGGCGGGCCGGCAAGAGCAAATTTTGCGAGGAGCAGTTGCACACAAGCCACCACCATTACCGGAGGACTCCATGTGTCCAAGTTTCGCATATGCGGGACCCCGGCGTAGTAAAACTCACCGGCGGGCCCTATTAAATCATCTGTATGCAGAGGAGGAAGAGGAGTACGATGAGGAGACACCAGTGGAATTGCTGGATGCCCTCATGACTGGACGGCGCTATCCACCACGCCGGAAGACTTTTGAGTCTCCACCCCAGTCATCCACCACTCCTCGGAACGTATCGTACTCGCGGAGGACCCCAGACGGTCCCCCAGGAATATCTGAAGTCCAGCAGGGAGCTCTCCCCGAGCCCCTTCGACCAATACCGACACCAGCTCCTAGAGTAGCCCCGAGTGCTCCAGCAGGAGACACTAGACGCGTGGCTGACCTAGTTTGTTGGAATTGTAGCAAAAGTGGTCACCGGCATCGTATGTGTACGGAGCCGCGACGAATCTTTTGCTACCGTTGTCGCGCCCCAGGAGTCACCCGAGCCCAGTGTATCAACTGTAACTCGGGAAACGACCGGCGGTGAATGTTGACCCGACAGCAGCATCCACGACTACCGAGCTGTCGGAAAATATCCCTCCCGTCGAGATATCGAGTCCGACAATCCCGTCAGAGACTATTCTTGGTCTGGATAGCTCACTGGAAGCACCCCCTGCCTTTTATATTAATTTGGACATTCAGGGAGTTCAGGTTCCAGCACTTGTCGACTCAGGAGCCAGTAAAACTTTTATAGGCCCTGAGTATATTTCTCTTTTCACAGACCTCGGAATCTCCAGTGTACCAACCCCACCTAGACGTGTGCGAGTAGCTACTGGAGAGGAAGTGAGAGTTTGTAGTGCCGCTGATGTATGTGTAGGAGTTGAGGACCGCCAGATTAACCATCGTTTCTACTGGATGCCGTCCTTGACCCAACCATGTGTCTTGGGTTTAGATTTTCTTCGGGCAGCCAAAATCACGATTGATTTTTCGTCCAACACTTGGTGGTTTCAAAACCGTCCAACTACAGTGCATACTTTTACTCCGGGGACCCGTCCTTGCTCGGTGATGGTGTGCAACGGTCTCCAAACGATGACGGAGGACGAAGCAGCTCGATTAAAAATTTTTCTGAATTTCCACCTACCTACTAGTACTGATAAGCCCGGAGTTACAACTTTAACCGAGCATTCTATCGATGTCGGTACGTGTGAGCCAATTAAACAGCGACACTACCAAGTATCGCCAGCTATACTCGAGATTATGTGGAAGGAAGTTGACTATATGCTGGAGAATAATATTATCGAGCCTTCGAACAGCAACTGGTCCAGTCCAGTTGTCATGGTCAAGAAACCTAATGGCAAGTATCGTTTCTGTATCGACTTCAGGAAAGTTAACGCCAAGACTAAGCGAGATGCTTACCCGATCCCGATCATGACCGCCATATTGAATCAATTAAGGCGGGCA
The DNA here is from genome assembly GCF_029852145.1 of Microplitis mediator. NCBI lineage: Eukaryota > Metazoa > Arthropoda > Insecta > Hymenoptera > Braconidae > Microplitis > Microplitis mediator. Next base: position 241,455 of record NW_026643290.1, read on the forward strand.
AATTATTTGACTACCCTTGACCTCAGCCAAGCGTACTTCCAGATACCGCTGGCAGAAGATAGTCGAGAGGTTACTGCATTTACCGTACCCGGTCGAGGATTATTTCAGTTCAGGCGGATGCCATATGGACTCACCAACGCTCCAGCGACCTTTCAACGGTTGTTGGATAGTCTTATTGGCCCTGAAATGTATCCTCATGTCTTCGTCTACCTAGACGATATTATTATCGTTACTGAAACCTTCGACGAGCACCTGTATTGGCTGGAGAAGGTGTTGGAAAAGATAAAGATGGCGGGACTGACCATCAATAGGGACAAGAGTGTCTTCTGTCGCGCTGAAGTCCGGTATTTGGGCTTCTTAGTGAACAGCGAAGGAGTCCAGGTGGACCCAGAGAAGACCTCAGCAGTTCGTGAATTCCCGATACCAAGAAACCTCAGACAGGTGAGAAGATTTCTTGGTATGGCATCTTGGTACCGACGATTTATACCAGAGTTTGCTACCGTGGCTGAACCTCTGACCAGGCTGACCAAGAAAAATATTTCTTGGCACTGGGCTGAAGAACAGCAGAAAGCTTTCGAGATTTTAAAGACTAGGTTGACATCAGCTCCAACTCTAGTCTGTCCCGATTTTTCAGTACCGTTTACTCTCCAGACCGACGCAAGTAGCGTAGGGTTAGGAGCGGTATTGACGCAGGTAGTTGATGGCCAAGAGCGGGTGATAGCCTACGCGAGTCGTGCACTCACGGAGGCTGAGAAGAAATACACCACGACTGAACAAGAATGTCTCGCAGTCATCTGGTCGATCAGGAAGTTCCGTTGTTATTTAGAAGGGTATGAATTTACTGTGATCACTGATCATAGTAGTCTACGCTGGCTGAATAACTTGAAGAATCCTACGGGCCGTCTGGCTAGATGGGCCCTGGAGATGATGGAGCACACGTTCACTATCGTTCACCGGCGTGGAGCTTGTCATCATGTACCGGATGCTTTGTCTCGAATACCGGAGGGTGAAGCAGAGCAGCTGAACCTACTCGAGGAGGTTCGAGACCCGTGGTATCTGCGGAGATGTCGAGATATCACGCGAGCTCCAGATAGGTTTCCCGACTGGCGCGTGGAGGGGAATAAAATGTACCACCACCGGCCAAATCATTCCGTCAACTATGAAGTTGAAGATCTCGATTCTTGGAAATTAGTGTTACCGAAAGAGATGAGGAGAAGAGCGCTCCAGGAAAATCATGAGACCCCTCAAGCAGGTCATCTGGGCGTGGATAAGACTCATCATCGTTTGGCCTTACTCTACTACTGGCCGAATATGTTTCGAGATGTAACGGAGTACGTAAGAAAGTGTGATGCATGCCAGCGAGGTAAAGTGGAGCAAGCTGCACCCGTGGGCCATATGCACCAACGTATCATCGAGTCACCTTGGGCCATGATTGCTGCAGACGTGATGTGTGCCGGTACTCCAAGTAAATCTGGTCATACAGCCATTCTGGTGATCCAGGATTTATACACCAAGTGGGTGGAATTATATCCACTCAAACGAGCAACTGGAGCAAAGATCGTGTGTGCCTTGGAAGACCTAATTATGTGTCGCTGGGGAGTACCGAAAGTTTTGCTTACCGATAATGGTACCGAGTTCGTCAACAGAGATTTGCACGCTCTGGCAGCGAGAATTAGTTATAAGCACGTGACCACTCCACCGTATCATGCGCAAGCAAATCCAGTGGAGAGAGTCAACAGAGTCCTGGGGACTATGATACGTGCTTTTATTGGTGCTGATCATCGCGAATGGGACCTGCATCTGCATGAGTTCCGATTCGCGTATAATACCGCATTTCACAGTTCCGTGGGGGCCACTCCAGCCTTTGCCAATTTTGGTAGAGAGCCCGAGGCGGCTATTTCGCTTCGGCGAGAGGTGGAGGGGGTTATCGAAATTATTCCGCGTCCACACCAAGAATGGGTCGACCGCATGGCACGTCTAAATAAATGGAGAGAGTCCATTGTGCATGCGTTGGAGACTGCATTTCAACGTCAGGCGCACTATTATAACTTGCGCCGACGACACCGACAGTATCAGGTTGGTGACTTGGTATTGAAACGTCAGCATGTGTTATCCTCAGCCGCGAAGAGATTTACGGCTAAGATGATGACCCCGTTTCATGGACCATTTATTGTTTCTCGTCGTATCTCTGATACGGTATACGAGTTGGAGAGCTTGGACGGCCGGAATCTCGGTAAGATCTCTGTCCAGGATCTCAAACCGTACCACACTCCCGAGTAATTTGTCCCGATTTATGTAGTATCGTTTTCTTTTTTTTTGTGTCGTATCTTTTTTTTGTTGTTTCGTAATCATGTAAATCGTAGGAAAGGCAACGGTCTAATTATAAATCTCGGTGATAGCTTGGCCAGTCCAGCCGCTACCACGTACTAATCCATTCCTTGTTACAGATGGCGAAAAGTGTCGAGGAGTTGCAGGAGGAGTTGGCACGCGTGATGCTAGCTGCCGACGAGGGGGACGCGATGACCGAACCTGACGCGATCTCGGTCATCACTATTGACGACTCAAGACCCCCGACACCGGAGGAGGTGGAGGAGTTTATCGACCTCCCGGAGCCTCCAGAATATTTACCGGAGATTTACATCCCGCCGGAGGAGGACCACCCCGTATGGGATCCGGTCCGGCCTCATCTACCGTATTTAGAGTGGTTGGAACAGTATCGCCCAGGCCTCATGCAGGCAATTATGGTGACCGCCGTCAACATGGGTCACCGAGGAGAGCATGGGTGCGCTCTCGAGCGGTCCACTGTGCGTCGTGCTGTCTACGCGACCCGTGGACAGATTACAGACATCCCGCCGATGAGGAGTGTCGGAACTCAGACTGAAGAGTCTGAGGGACCGAACCCTCCATCAACGTCCCGCGTTACGCCCATGGAGGTGGGCAACTCGGTCGACATGGACCAGCTGAGGAGTGTTGCCGAGCCAGTACAACGACCTCCTCCTCTGAGTCCCGTTGAGGAAAGAGAAGATCGGGCCAAGCCCAAGGGTGCCAAATTGCCACCAGCGCAGGCACGCCGAGCCCGACGTCGACGAGCGGCAGCTCGCTTTGCTGCAGAGCAGTCCTCCGGGCAGACGGAGGTAACGGACTCGAGAAAAACTATACCGCCCCCCAGTACCGACCAGACTACCACCGCTGAGAGTCGCAATAAACGACCTCGAGCACCATCCGCGGAAAAGCGGAGAGAGAAGGCATCGGAGAAGCGCTCGCGACCAAGCACGTCGCGTGGAAGAGATGACCCGAGGCGCAGGACACCTCTTCCACCCCACTTACATCCACTATGCTGGAATTGTAAGGAGGAAGGGCACCAGTATGCCGAGTGCCCTAAACCCCGTGGCGAATTTTGCTACGGTTGTGGACGGGCCAAGAAGACGATGGCTGACTGCCCGGAGTGTCGTACGAGGTGGACTCGACGAGGCCCCTACGACAGACGGGTAGGACGCTGTGTACCGGAAGATGAGTGGAAGCGGCCACAGTGAAGTCGGAGTAAGG
>NW_026643291.1:42500-45000 GCF_029852145.1 Microplitis mediator
CCAGGGGGACGTCTTACTACAACTGGGCCGTAAGACTAAGGACTGTGCACAGTTCAGCAAAGCGATTAAGGATGCACTGGGAAGCTCTGGCGTAGTTAGAGACCTAGTCCCTAAATTATCAGTGGAGATTCGTGATTTGGAATGCACAACCACAGCCACGGAAATACTAGCTGCACTAGTTCGCGACCTGGGTGACGCTGCTCAAACCAGCAGGGCGTATCTTACGAAGAAAGTGGTAAGAGGCCAACGATTGGCTATCGTCGAACTCGAAGAAAGTCTTGCCCGGAAACTGCTCATGACTTCGCGCATCAAAGTCGGTTGGGTCAACTGTAGAGTACGACAAAGGGCAAAAGTACTGCGCTGTTTTAAGTGCCTAAGCTTTGGCCACCAGTCTAGTCGATGTAAAGGTCCAGATCGCAGCAAAGCATGTTTTAGATGTGGCGCTGATGATCATAAAATCGCTACGTGCTCCGTGAAACCACGGTGTTACTTGTGCATAGAGAATGGAGGTGAAGCAAATGCCGAACACACAGCTGGCTCTGGTACGTGTGCTGTGTTTCGCATAGCACTGGAGAATGCTAACAAACAGCTAAAATGATTACGATACTGCAAGGTAATTTGCGCAGGAGCTGGGCAGCACACAATTTGCTGTATCAACTCTCATCAGAACATAAGGCAGATATCTGTATCATCAGTGAGCAATACCAGGGTGCACGGAATAGAAATTGGTTTTCAGACTCTTCAAACACCGCCGCTATATGGATCTCGAACCCAAGTTTAATCGACGTCATTGACAACGGCCAGGGAGAAGGTTTTGTATGGATAAGAACATCGCTAACTTATTACATCAGTTGCTACCTTTCACCAAACGAAGGAATAACTACCTTTCGCCGGAAACTAGACTCCCTCGAGAGATTTGTTAGGGGAATAGATGGAGAAACAGTTATTGCCGGGGATTTTAACGCTAAGTCATCAGCGTGGGGTATGGACTGGAGTGATACCCGGGGTAACGAAGTTAACGATATGGCAGCTAGACTAGATCTGACTATCGTGAACAACGGGCAGACAACGACCTTCAGAAGACCTGGATACCGGGAATCGATTATCGATATAACGCTAGCAACACCGAAAGCAGCAACCAGCATCCACGGATGGAGAGTCTTAGAGGACTATAGTGCTAGTGACCACCAATACATCCTCTTTAAAATTCTGGACAAAAACCATGATAAGGCAATCTCTCCACTTTTGCCACCTAGATGGAACTCAAACAAGCTGAACGAAGACAAACTTCGGAAGGTACTAGCGGTAAAATGGCCATCACTTGCAATTAACTCAAAGTCGGATTCTAAAGCTAAAGTCGAAGCTTTGGCTGAAAAGACAATGAAGGTTATCACGGAAGCATGCGAGGAAGCGATGCCTCGACGCGCCCAATCGCGAAACAGAAGACCTGTTTACTGGTGGACACAAGAAATAGCGGAGCTCCGAAGATCCTGTTTGATTCTACGTCGGAAGGCGGTCAGAGCCCATAAGTGCCAGAGCCTCCGTACGGATGGAAATGAAACCTCCCTGTACAAAGCTGCGAGAAAAGCCTTGAATAATGCGATTAACAGCAGCAAAGCTAATCATTGGAAGGCACTGTGTGCGGAACTAGACGAGGACCTCTGGGGCCAGGCTTATAAAATTGTAGCCAAACGCTTCGGCCAATTAACGCCAGAAGCTCCGAAAGATGCCTGTTTGATGGGAAATATTATTAAGGATTTGTTCCCACAGCACCCGGAAAAAAATCGAACAAGAGTCTACACACCAAGCGACGCAATACCTCTTTTCACTGTAGAAGAACTACAAAGCGCCGCGAAATCCTTAAAGAATGGCAAAGCACCGGGACCGGATGGTGTGCCTACAGCAGTCATCAAAGTCATAGCGCGAGAATTCCCTTACATGCTTCTAAATGTCTACAACGCATGCATCGAAACAGGGACTTTTTGCACTCGCTGGAAAAAACAGAGATTGGTGCTACTTGACAAGGGAAAGGGACCCCCTGTAACCTCATCGTCTTTCAGACCACTCTGCATGCTCGACGTAACCGGTAAACTCCTTGAAAAGCTTATTAAAATAAGACTGTCAACATCTATTGAAAATTCAGGCGGCCTTGCGCGAAATCAGCATGGCTTCAGAAAAGGGCACTCGACCATTGGAGCCATTGAGGAAGTCCTAAGAATTGTTAAAAACGAATGGAGTAAGGACGTCAGATCAAGAAGAGTCTGCATCTTCATCACTTTGGACGTCAAAAATGCCTTTAACTCGGTCGGCTGGAACGATGTTCTAAACGCCCTAGACAAAGACTTCAATGTAGATGAGTATATACAGAGGGTCGTGAGCGATTATTTTGACGAGCGGTATCTTGAGTATAACACAACGATGGGCACCCGAACTGTTAAAATAACAGCCGGCGTACCCCAAGGATCAGTCCTCGGCCCAGACTTCTGGAACGTATGCTACG
>NW_026643292.1:0-75998 GCF_029852145.1 Microplitis mediator
GGGAAAGGGAAGGGAAAGGACTCTCTATTGACACATGCATGACCAACGTGACGCTTGCATGGTGGAGACGCTTGCTGCTACGTGACGCGACTGAATATAAGATCGGATAGGTTAGAGACTGGACCAAGTGTGGGGACGATGCCTGTGGATACAGCGCACATTTTTACAGAAAATCCTGTTTTTACCGACTGATGGTAAGTCACCGACTGATGGTAAGTTACCGACTGATGGTAAAAACAGGTTAGGTGGGTTACTGGCAGTCGGTAAAACAGATTAGGGTGATTACTGTCTGTCGGTAAAACAGATTAGGGTAATTATTGGCAGTCGGGTAAAGCAGGACAAGGTAATTACTGGCAGTCGGTAAAACAGGGTCGGGTAATTACTGGCAGTCGGTAAAGTAGGGTAGGGTAGAAGTTCTACAAGAGCGCTGCCTAAACTTGGCGCTGTCCGCCCCCTAGCATGGGGCCGAAGGCCCCATGCGTATTTTAAGACACTAGGAAAATTGTCGTGTAAAACTTTGTAGTTAAACGGGCCTATATAGGGGCAAGTACTAAAGAAGCGCTGCCTAAACTAAGCGCTGTCCGCCCCCTAGCATAGGGCCTTCGGCCCTATGCGTATTTTAAGACACTAGGAAAATTTCCGTGGAAACTTTGTAATTAAGCGGGCCTATATAAGGGCAAGTACTAAAGAAGCGCTGCCTAAACTGAACGCTGTCCACCCCCTAGCATGGGGCCTTCGGCCCCATGCGTATTTTAAGACACTAGGAAAATTTTCGTGTAAACTTTGTAGTTAAGCGGGCCTATATAGGGGCAAGTACTAAAGAAGCGCTGCCTAAACTAAGCGCTGTCCGCCCCCTAGCATGGGGCCTTCGGCCCCATGCGTATTTTAAGACACTAAAAAAATTTTATAATAGAAACTTACCGACTGATGGTAAAACAGAGTCGGCAGGTTAGTGGCAGTCGGTAAAACAGGGTAGGGAAATTACTGGCAGACGGTAAAACAGAGCCCCTGTTGGAAATAACCCATCACAATAATAACGTTTTTTGTTCCATATAGTGTCCTGTAGTAGGAAAGACCACAAAAAGTCCTGAGAAAAATTTATTTTTTGAGTTTCGACCCATATAAGGATGGGTGGACATGGGTGGAGATGGGTGGAGATGCCAAAATGTATTTTTCTGAAGAGGAGCCCGTAACTTTTGCCCTGTTGGAAATAACCCATCACAATATAAACGTTTTTTGTTCCATATAGTGTCCTGTAGTAGGAAAGACCACAAAAACTCCTGAGAAAAATTTAATTTTTAAGTTTCGACCCATATAAGGATGGGTGGACATGGGTGGACATGGGTGGACATGGGTGGAGATGCTACTATGTATTCTGATGAAGAGTAGCCCGTAACTTTTGGCCTGTTGGAAATAACCCATCACAATATTAACGTTTTTTGTTCCTTATGGTGTCCTGTAGTAGGAAAGACCACAAAAACTCCTGAGAAAAATTTAATTTTTAAGTTTCGACCCATATAAGGATGGGTGGACATGGGTGGACATGGGTGGAGATGCTACTATGTATTCTGATGAAGAGTAGCCCGTAACTTTTGGCCTGTTGGAAATAACCCATCACAATATTAACGTTTTTTGTTCCTTATGGTGTCCTGTAGTAGGAAAGACCACAAAAACTCCTGAGAAAAATTTAATTTTTAAGTTTCGACCCATATAAGGATGGGTGGACATGGGTGGACATGGGTGGAGATGCTACTATGTATTCTGATGAAGAGTAGCCCGTAACTTTTGGCCTGTTGGAAATATTCCATCACAATAATAACGTTTTTTGTTCCTTATGGTGTCCTGTAGTAGGACAGACCACAAAAAAGTCCTGAGAAAAATTTAAATTTTGAGTTTCGACCCATATAAGGATGGGTGGACATGGGTGGAGATGGGTGGAGATGCCACTATGTATTTTTTTGAAGAGTAGCCCGTAACTTTTGCCCTGTTGGAAATAATCCGTCACAATACAAACGTTTTTCGTTCCATATAGTGTCCTGTAGTAGGAAAGACCACAAAAAGTCCTGAGAAAAATTTGTTTTTTGAATTTCGACCCATATAAGGATGGTCGGACATGGGTGGCGTTGGGTGGAGATGCCACTATGTATTTTTTTGAAGAGTAGCCCGTAACTTTTGCCCTGTTGGAAATAATCCGTCACAATACAAACGTTTTTTGTTCCATATAGTGTCCTGTAGTAGGAAAGACCACAAAAAGTCCTGAGAAAAATTTATCTTTCGAGTTTCGACCCATATAAGGATGGGTGGACATGGGTGGAGATGGGTGGAGATGCCACTATGTATTTTTTTGAAGAGTAGCCCGTAACTTTTGCCCTGTTGGAAATAACCCATCACAATATACACGTTTTTTGTTCCATATAGTGTCCTGTAGTAGGAAAGACCACAAAAAGTCCTGAGAAAAAGTTATTTTTTGAGTTTTGACCCATATAAGGATGGGTGGACATGGGTGGAGATGGGTGGAGATGCCACTATGTATTTTTTTGAAGAGTAGCCCGTAACTTTTGGCCTGTTGGAAATATTCCATCACAATAATAACGTTTTTTTGTTCCTTATGGTGTCCTGTAGTAGAAAAGACCACAAAAAGTCCTGAGAAAAATTTAAATTTTGAGTTTCGACCGATATAAGAATGGGTGGACATGGGTGGAGATGGGTGGAAATGCCACTATGTATTTTTTTGAAGAGTAGCCCGTAACTTTTGCCCTGTTGGAAGAAACCCATCACAATACTAACGTTTTTTGTTCCATATAGTGTCCTGTAGTAGGAAAGACCACAAAAACTCCTGAGAAAAATTTAATTTTTAAGTTTCGACCCATATAAGGATGGGTGGACATGGGTGGACATGGGTGGACATGGGTGGAGATGCTACTATGTATTCTGATGAAGAGTAGCCCGTAACTTTTGCCCTGTTGGAAATAACTCATGACAATATAAACGTTTTTTGTTCCATATAGTGTCCTGTAGTAGGAAAGACCACAAAAAGTCCTGAGAAAAATTTATTTTTTGAATTTCGACCCATATAAGGATGGGTGGACATGGGTGGAGATGGGTGGAGATGCCACTATGTATTTTTTTGAAGAGTAGCCCGTAACTTTTGCCCTGTTGGAAATAACTCATCACAATATAAACGTTTTTTGTTCCATATAGTGTCCTGTAGTAGGAAAGACCACAAAAAGTCCTGAGAAAAATTTATTTGTTGAGTTTCGACCAGTAGAAGGATGGGTGGACATGGGTGGAGATGGGTGGAGATGCCACTATGTATTTTTTTGAAGAGTAGCCCGTAACTTTTGCCCTGTTGGAAATAACTCATCACAATATAAACGTTTTTTGTTCCCTATAGTGTCCTGTAGTAGGAAAGACCACAAAAAGTCCTGAGAAAAATTTATTTTTTGAATTTCGACCCATATAAGGATGGGTGGACATGGGTGGAGATGGGTGGAGATGCCACTATGTGTTTTTTTTGAAGAGTAGCCCGTAACTTTTGCCCTGTTGGAAATAACCCATCACAATATGAACGTTTTTTGTTCCATATAGTGTCCTGTAGTAGGAAAGACCACAAAAAGTCCTGAGAAAAATTTATTTGTTGAGTTTCGACCAGTAGAAGGATGGGTGGACATGGGTGGAGATGGGTGGAGATGCCACTATGTATTTTTTTGAAGAGTAGCCCGTAACTTTTGCCCTGTTGGAAATAACTCATCACAATATAAACGTTTTTTGTTCCATATAGTGTCCTGTAGTAGGAAAGACCACAAAAAGTCCTGAGAAAAATTTATTTTTTGAATTTCGACCCATATAAGGATGGGTCGACATGGGTGGAGATGGGTGGAGATGCCACTATGTATTTTTTTGAAGAGTAGCCCGTAACTTTTGCCCTGTTGGAAATAACCCATCACAATATACACGTTTTTTGTTCCATATAGTGTCCTGTAGTAGGAAAGACCACAAAAAGTCCTGAGGAAAAGTTATTTTTTGAGTTTTGACCCATATAAGGATGGGTGGACATGGGTGGAGATGGGTGGAGATGCCACTATGTATTTTTTTGAAGAGTAGCCCGTAACTTTTGGCCTGTTGGAAATATTCCATCACAATAATAACGTTTTTTGTTCCTTATGGTGTCCTGTAGTAGAAAAGACCACAAAAAGTCCTGAGAAAAATTTAAATTTTGAGTTTCGACCGATATAAGAATGGGTGGACATGGGTGGAGATGGGTGGAGATGCCACTATGTATTTTTTTGAAGAGTAGCCCGTAACTTTTGCCCTGTTGGAAGAAACCCATCACAATACTAACGTTTTTTGTTCCATATAGTGTCCTGTAGTAGGAAAGACCACAAAAACTCCTGAGAAAAATTTAATTTTTAAGTTTCGACCCATATAAGGATGGGTGGACATGGGTGGACATGGGTGGACATGGGTGGAGATGCTACTATGTATTCTGATGAAGAGTAGCCCGTAACTTTTGGCCTGTTGGAAATAACCCATCACAATATTAACGTTTTTTGTTCCTTATGGTGTCCTGTAGTAGGAAAGACCACAAAAACTCCTGAGAAAAATTTAATTTTTAAGTTTCGACCCATATAAGGATGGGTGGACATGGGTGGACATGGGTGGAGATGCTACTATGTATTCTGATGAAGAGTAGCCCGTAACTTTTGGCCTGTTGGAAATAACCCATCACAATATTAACGTTTTTTGTTCCTTATGGTGTCCTGTAGTAGGAAAGACCACAAAAACTCCTGAGAAAAATTTAATTTTTAAGTTTCGACCCATATAAGGATGGGTGGACATGGGTGGACATGGGTGGAGATGCTACTATGTATTCTGATGAAGAGTAGCCCGTAACTTTTGGCCTGTTGGAAATATTCCATCACAATAATAACGTTTTTTGTTCCTTATGGTGTCCTGTAGTAGGCCAGACCACAAAAAGTCCTGAGAAAAATTTAAATTTTGAGTTTCGACCCATATAAGGATGGGTGGACATGGGTGGAGATGGGTGGAGATGCCACTATGTATTTTTTTGAAGAGTAGCCCGTAACTTTTGCCCTGTTGGAAATAATCCGTCACAATACAAACGTTTTTCGTTCCATATAGTGTCCTGTAGTAGGAAAGACCACAAAAAGTCCTGAGAAAAATTTGTTTTTTGAATTTCGACCCATATAAGGATGGTCGGACATGGGTGGAGTTGGGTGGAGATGCCACTATGTATTTTTTTGAAGAGTAGCCCGTAACTTTTGCCCTGTTGGAAATAATCCGTCACAATACAAACGTTTTTTGTTCCATATAGTGTCCTGTAGTAGGAAAGACCACAAAAAGTCCTGAGAAAAATTTATCTTTCGAGTTTCGACCCATATAAGGATGGGTGGACATGGGTGGAGATGGGTGGATATGCCACTATGTATTTTTTTGAAGAGTAGCCCGTAACTTTTGCCCTGTTGGAAATAATCCGTCACAATACAAACGTTTTTCGTTCCATATAGTGTCCTGTAGTAGGATAGACCAGAACAAGTCCTGAGAAAAATTTATTTTTAGAGTTTCGACCAGTAGAAGGATGGGTCGACATGGGTGGAGATGGGTGGAGATGCCACTATATATTTTTTTGAAGAGTAGCCCGTAACTTTTACTCTGTTGGAAATAACTCATCACAATATAAACGTTTTTTGTTCCATATAGTGTCCTGTAGTAGGAAAGACCACAAAAAGTCCTGAGAAAAATTTATTTTTTGAATTTCGACCCATATAAGGATGGGTGGACATGGGTGGAGATGGGTGGAGATGCCACTATGTATTTTTTCGAAGAGTAGCCCGTAACTTTTGCCCAGTTGGAAATAACCCATCACAATATAAACGTTTTTTGTTCCATATAGTGTCCTGTAGTAGGAAAGACCACAAAAAGTCCTGAGAAAAATTTATTTGTTGAGTTTCGACCAGTAGAAGGATGGGTGGACATGGGTGGTGATGGGTGGAGATGCCACTATGTATTTTTTTGAAGAGTAGCCCGTAACTTTTGCCCTGTTGGAAATAACTCATCACAATATAAACGTTTTTTGTTCCATATAGTGTCCTGTAGTAGGAAAGACCACAAAAAGTCCTGAGAAAAATTTATTTTTTGAATTTCGACCCATATAAGGATGGGTGGACATGGGTGGTGATGGGTGGAGATGCCACTATGTATTTTTTTGAAGAGTAGCCCGGAACTTTTGGCCTGTTGGAAATAACCCATCACAATATAAACGTTTTTTGTTCCATATAGTGTCCTGTAGTAGAAAAGACCACAAAAAGTCCTGAGAAAAATTTATTTGTTGAGTTTCGACCAGTAGAAGGATGGGTGGACATGGGTGGAGATGGGTGAAGATGCCACTATGTATTTTTTTGAAGAGTAGCCCGTAACTTTTGCCCTGTTGGAAATAACTCATCACAATATAAACGTTTTTTGTTCCATATAGTGTCCTGTAGTAGGAAAGACCACAAAAAGTCCTGAGAAAAATTTATTTTTTGAATTTCGACCCATATAAGGATGGGTGGACATGGGTGGAGATGGGTGGAGATGCCACTATGTATTTTTTTGAAGAGGAGCCCGTAACTTTTGCCCTGTTTGAAATAACTCATCACAATATAAACGTTTTTTGTTCCATATAGTGTCCTGTAGTAGGAAAGACCACAAAAAGTCCTGAGAAAAATTTATTTTTTGAATTTCGACCCATATAAGGATGGGTGGACATGGGTGGAGATGGGTGGAGATGCCACTATGTATTTTTTTGACGAGTAGCCCGTAACTTTTGCCCTGTTGGAAATAACTCATCACAATATAAACGTTTTTTGTTCCATATAGTGTCCTGTAGTAGGAAAGACCACAAAAAGTCCTGAGAAAAATTTATTTGTTGAGTTTCGACCAGTAGAAGGATGGGTGGACATGGGTGGAGATGGGTGGAGATGCCACTATGTATTTTTTTGAAGAGTAGCCCGTAACTTTTGCCCTGTTGGAAATAACTCATCACAATATAAACGTTTTTTGTTCCATATAGTGTCCTGTAGTAGGAAAGACCACATAAAGTCCTGAGAAAAATTTATTTTTTGAATTTCGACCCATATAAGGATGGGTGGACATGGGTGGAGATGGGTGGAGATGCCACTATGTATTTTTTTGAAGAGTAGCCCGTAACTTTTGCCCTGTTGGAAATAACTCATCACAATATAAACGTTTTTTGTTCCATATAGTGTCCTGTAGTAGGAAAGACCACAAAAAGTCCTGAGAAAAATTTATTTTTTGAATTTCGACCCATATAAGGATGGGTGGACATGGGTGGAGATGGGTGGAGATGCCACTATGTATTTTTTTGAAGAGTAGCCCGTAACTTTTGCCCTGTTGGAAATAACTCATCACAATATAAACGTTTTTTGTTCCATATAGTGTCCTGTAGTAGGAAAGACCACAAAAAGTCCTGAGAAAAATTTATTTTTTGAATTTCGACCCATATAAGGATGGGTCGACATGGGTGGAGATGGGTGGAGATGCCACTATGTATTTTTTTGAAGAGTAGCCCGTAACTTTTGCCCTGTTGGAAATAACCCATCACAATATACACGTTTTTTGTTCCATATAGTGTCCTGTAGTAGGAAAGACCACAAAAAGTCCTGAGGAAAAGTTATTTTTTGAGTTTTGACCCATATAAGGATGGGTGGACATGGGTGGAGATGGGTGGAGATGCCACTATGTATTTTTTTGAAGAGTAGCCCGTAACTTTTGGCCTGTTGGAAATATTCCATCACAATAATAACGTTTTTTGTTCCTTATGGTGTCCTGTAGTAGAAAAGACCACAAAAAGTCCTGAGAAAAATTTAAATTTTGAGTTTCGACCGATATAAGAATGGGTGGACATGGGTGGAGATGGGTGGAGATGCCACTATGTATTTTTTTGAAGACTAGCCCGTAACTTTTGCCCTGTTGGAAGAAACCCATCACAATACTAACGTTTTTTGTTCCATATAGTGTCCTGTAGTAGGAAAGACCACAAAAACTCCTGAGAAAAATTTAATTTTTAAGTTTCGACCCATATAAGGATGGGTGGACATGGGTGGACATGGGTGGACATGGGTGGAGATGCTACTATGTATTCTGATGAAGAGTAGCCCGTAACTTTTGGCCTGTTGGAAATAACCCATCACAATATTAACGTTTTTTGTTCCTTATGGTGTCCTGTAGTAGGAAAGACCACAAAAACTCCTGAGAAAAATTTAATTTTTAAGTTTCGACCCATATAAGGATGGGTGGACATGGGTGGACATGGGTGGAGATGCTACTATGTATTCTGATGAAGAGTAGCCTGTAACTTTTGGCCTGTTGGAAATAACCCATCACAATATTAACGTTTTTTGTTCCTTATGGTGTCCTGTAGTAGGAAAGACCACAAAAACTCCTGAGAAAAATTTAATTTTTAAGTTTCGACCCATATAAGGATGGGTGGACATGGGTGGACATGGGTGGAGATGCTACTATGTATTCTGATGAAGAGTAGCCCGTAACTTTTGGCCTGTTGGAAATATTCCATCACAATAATAACGTTTTTTGTTCCTTATGGTGTCCTGTAGTAGGACAGACCACAAAAAGTCCTGAGAAAAATTTAAATTTTGAGTTTCGACCCATATAAGGATGGGTGGACATGGGTGGAGATGGGTGGAGATGCCACTATGTATTTTTTTGAAGAGTAGCCCGTAACTTTTGCCCTGTTGGAAATAATCCGTCACAATACAAACGTTTTTCGTTCCATATAGTGTCCTGTAGTAGGAAAGACCACAAAAAGTCCTGAGAAAAATTTGTTTTTTGAATTTCGACCCATATAAGGATGGTCGGACATGGGTGGAGTTGGGTGGAGATGCCACTATGTATTTTTTTGAAGAGTAGCCCGTAACTTTTGCCCTGTTGGAAATAATCCGTCACAATACAAACGTTTTTTGTTCCATATAGTGTCCTGTAGTAGGAAAGACCACAAAAAGTCCTGAGAAAAATTTATCTTTCGAGTTTCGACCCATATAAGGATGGGTGGACATGGGTGGAGATGGGTGGATATGCCACTATGTATTTTTTTGAAGAGTAGCCCGTAACTTTTGCCCTGTTGGAAATAATCCGTCACAATACAAACGTTTTTCGTTCCATATAGTGTCCTGTAGTAGGATAGACCAGAACAAGTCCTGAGAAAAATTTATTTTTAGAGTTTCGACCAGTAGAAGGATGGGTCGACATGGGTGGAGATGGGTGGAGATGCCACTATATATTTTTTTGAAGAGTAGCCCGTAACTTTTACTCTGTTGGAAATAACTCATCACAATATAAACGTTTTTTGTTCCATATAGTGTCCTGTAGTAGGAAAGACCACAAAAAGTCCTGAGAAAAATTTATTTTTTGAATTTCGACCCATATAAGGATGGGTGGACATGGGTGGAGATGGGTGGAGATGCCACTATGTATTTTTTCGAAGAGTAGCCCGTAACTTTTGCCCAGTTGGAAATAACCCATCACAATATAAACGTTTTTTGTTCCATATAGTGTCCTGTAGTAGGAAAGACCACAAAAAGTCCTGAGAAAAATTTATTTGTTGAGTTTCGACCAGTAGAAGGATGGGTGGACATGGGTGGTGATGGGTGGAGATGCCACTATGTATTTTTTTGAAGAGTAGCCCGTAACTTTTGCCCTGTTGGAAATAACTCATCACAATATAAACGTTTTTTGTTCCATATAGTGTCCGGTAGTAGGAAAGACCACAAAAAGTCCTGAGAAAAATTTATTTTTTGAATTTCGACCCATATAAGGATGGGTGGACATGGGTGGTGATGGGTGGAGATGCCACTATGTATTTTTTTGAAGAGTAGCCCGGAACTTTTGGCCTGTTGGAAATAACCCATCACAATATAAACGTTTTTTGTTCCATATAGTGTCCTGTAGTAGAAAAGACCACAAAAAGTCCTGAGAAAAATTTATTTGTTGAGTTTCGACCAGTAGAAGGATGGGTGGACATGGGTGGAGATGGGTGAAGATGCCACTATGTATTTTTTTGATGAGTAGCCCGTAACTTTTGCCCTGTTGGAAATAACTCATCACAATATAAACGTTTTTTGTTCCATATAGTGTCCTGTAGTAGGAAAGACCACAAAAAGTCCTGAGAAAAATTTATTTTTTGAATTTCGACCCATATAAGGATGGGTGGACATGGGTGGAGATGGGTGGAGATGCCACTATGTATTTTTTTGAAGAGGAGCCCGTAACTTTTGCCCTGTTTGAAATAACTCATCACAATATAAACGTTTTTTGTTCCATATAGTGTCCTGTAGTAGGAAAGACCACAAAAAGTCCTGAGAAAAATTTATTTTTTGAATTTCGACCCATATAAGGATGGGTGGACATGGGTGGAGATGGGTGGAGATGCCACTATGTATTTTTTTGACGAGTAGCCCGTAACTTTTGCCCTGTTGGAAATAACTCATCACAATATAAACGTTTTTTGTTCCATATAGTGTCCTGTAGTAGGAAAGACCACAAAAAGTCCTGAGAAAAATTTATTTGTTGAGTTTCGACCAGTAGAAGGATGGGTGGACATGGGTGGAGATGGGTGGAGATGCCACTATGTATTTTTTTGAAGAGTAGCCCGTAACTTTTGCCCTGTTGGAAATAACTCATCACAATATAAACGTTTTTTGTTCCATATAGTGTCCTGTAGTAGGAAAGACCACATAAAGTCCTGAGAAAAATTTATTTTTTGAATTTCGACCCATATAAGGATGGGTGGACATGGGTGGAGATGGGTGGAGATGCCACTATGTATTTTTTTGAAGAGTAGCCCGTAACTTTTGCCCTGTTGGAAATAACTCATCACAATATAAACGTTTTTTGTTCCATATAGTGTCCTGTAGTAGGAAAGACCACAAAAAGTCCTGAGAAAAATTTATTTTTTGAATTTCGACCCATATAAGGATGGGTGGACATGGGTGGAGATGGGTGGAGATGCCACTATGTATTTTTTTGAAGAGTAACCCGTAACTTTTGCCCTGTTGGAAATAACCCATCACAATATAAACGTTTTTTGTTCCATATAGTGTCCTGTAGTAGGAAAGACCACAAAAAGTCCTGAGAAAAATTTATTTGTTGAGTTTCGACCAGTAGAAGGATGGGTGGACATGGGTGGAGATGGGTGAAGATGCCACTATGTATTTTTTTGAAGAGTAGCCCGTAACTTTTGCCCTGTTGGAAATAACTCATCACAATATAAACGTTTTTTGTTCCATATAGTGTCCTGTAGTAGGAAAGACCACAAAAAGTCCTGAGAAAAATTTATTTTTTGAATTTCGACCCATATAAGGATGGGTGGACATGGGTGGAGATGGGTGGAGATGCCACTATGTATTTTTTTGAAGAGGAGCCCGTAACTTTTGCCCTGTTGGAAATAACTCATCACAATATAAACGTTTTTTGTTCCATATAGTGTCCTGTAGTAGGAAAGACCACAAAAAGTCCTGAGAAAAATTTATTTTTTGAATTTCGACCCATATAAGGATGGGTGGACATGGGTGGAGATGGGTGGAGATGCCACTATGTATTTTTTCGAAGAGTAGCCCGTAACTTTTGCCCAGTTGGAAATAACCCATCACAATATAAACGTTTTTTGTTCCATATAGTGTCCTGTAGTAGGAAAGACCACAAAAAGTCCTGAGAAAAATTTATTTGTTGAGTTTCGACCAGTAGAAGGATGGGTGGACATGGGTGGTGATGGGTGGAGATGCCACTATGTATTTTTTTGAAGAGTAACCCGTAACTTTTGCCCTGTTGGAAATAACTCATCACAATATAAACGTTTTTTGTTCCATATAGTGTCCTGTAGTAGGAAAGACCACAAAAAGTCCTGAGAAAAATTTATTTTTTGAATTTCGACCCATATAAGGATGGGTGGACATGGGTGGTGATGGGTGGAGATGCCACTATGTATTTTTTTGAAGAGTAGCCCGGAACTTTTGGCCTGTTGGAAATAACCCATCACAATATAAACGTTTTTTGTTCCATATAGTGTCCTGTAGTAGAAAAGACCACAAAAAGTCCTGAGAAAAATTTATTTGTTGAGTTTCGACCAGTAGAAGGATGGGTGGACATGGGTGGAGATGGGTGAAGATGCCACTATGTATTTTTTTGAAGAGTAGCCCGTAACTTTTGCCCTGTTGGAAATAACTCATCACAATATAAACGTTTTTTGTTCCATATAGTGTCCTGTAGTAGGAAAGACCACAAAAAGTCCTGAGAAAAATTTATTTTTTGAATTTCGACCCATATAAGGATGGGTGGACATGGGTGGAGATGGGTGGAGATGCCTCTATGTATTTTTTTGAAGAGGAGCCCGTAACTTTTGCCCTGTTTGAAATAACTCATCACAATATAAACGTTTTTTGTTCCATATAGTGTCCTGTAGTAGGAAAGACCACAAAAAGTCCTGAGAAAAATTTATTTTTTGAATTTCGACCCATATAAGGATGGGTGGACATGGGTGGAGATGGGTGGAGATGCCACTATGTATTTTTTTGACGAGTAGCCCGTAACTTTTGCCCTGTTGGAAATAACTCATCACAATATAAACGTTTTTTGTTCCATATAGTGTCCTGTAGTAGGAAAGACCACAAAAAGTCCTGAGAAAAATTTATTTGTTGAGTTTCGACCAGTAGAAGGATGGGTAGACATGGGTGGAGATGGGTGGAGATGCCACTATGTATTTTTTTGAAGAGTAGCCCGTAACTTTTGCCCTGTTGGAAATAACTCATCACAATATAAACGTTTTTTGTTCCATATAGTGTCCTGTAGTAGGAAAGACCACATAAAGTCCTGAGAAAAATTTATTTTTTGAATTTCGACCCATATAAGGATGGGTGGACATGGGTGGAGATGGGTGGAGATGCCACTATGTATTTTTTTGAAGAGTAGCCCGTAACTTTTGCCCTGTTGGAAATAACTCATCACAATATAAACGTTTTTTGTTCCATATAGTGTCCTGTAGTAGGAAAGACCACAAAAAGTCCTGAGAAAAATTTATTTTTTGAATTTCGACCCATATAAGGATGGGTGGACATGGGTGGAGATGGGTGGAGATGCCACTATGTATTTTTTTGACGAGTAGCCCGTAACTTTTGCCCTGTTGGAAATAACTCATCACAATAGAAACGTTTTTTGTTCCATATAGTGTCCTGTAGTAGGAAAGACCACAAAAAGTCCTGAGAAAAATTTATTTTTTGAATTTCGACCCATATAAGGATGGGTGGACATGGGTGGAGATGGGAGGAGATGCCACTATGTATTTTTTTGAAGAGTAGCCCGTAACTTTTGCCCTGTTGGAAATAACCCATCACAATGTAAACGTTTTTTGTTCCATATAGTGTCCTGTAGTAGGAAAGACCACAAAAAGTCCTGAGAAAAATTTATTTGTTGAGTTTCGACCAGTAGAAGGATGGGTGGACATGGGTGGAGATGGGTGGAGATGCCACTATGTATTTTTTTGAAGAGTAGCCCGTAACTTTTGCCCTGTTGGAAATAACTCATCACAATATAAACGTTTTTTGTTCCATATAGTGTCCTGTAGTAGGAAAGACCACAAAAAGTCCTGAGAAAAATTTATTTTTTGAATTTCGACCCATATAAGGATGGGTGGACATGGGTGGAGATGGGTGGAGATGCCACTATGTATTTTTTTGAAGAGTAGCCCGTAACTTTTGCCCTGTTGGAAATAACTCATCACAATATAAACGTTTTTTGTTCCATATAGTGTCCTGTAGTAGGAAAGACCACAAAAAGTCCTGAGAAAAATTTATTTTTTGAATTTCGACCCATATAAGGATGGGTGGACATGGGTGGAGATGGGTGGAGATGCCACTATGTATTTTTTCGAAGAGTAGCCCGTAACTTTTGCCCAGTTGGAAATAACCCATCACAATATAAACGTTTTTTGTTCCATATAGTGTCCTGTAGAAGGAAAGACCACAAAAAGTCCTGAGAAAAATTTATTTGTTGAGTTTCGACCAGTAGAAGGATGGGTGGACATGGGTGGTGATGGGTGGAGATGCCACTATGTATTTTTTGGAAGAGTAACCCGTAACTTTTGCCCTGTTGGAAATAACTCATCACAATATAAACGTTTTTTGTTCCATATAGTGTCCTGTAGTAGGAAAGACCACAAAAAGTCCTGAGAAAAATTTATTTTTTGAATTTCGACCCATATAAGGATGGGTGGACATGGGTGGTGATGGGTGGAGATGCCACTATGTATTTTTTTGAAGAGTAGCCCGGAACTTTTGGCCTGTTGGAAATAACCCATCACAATATAAACGTTTTTTGTTCCATATAGTGTCCTGTAGTAGAAAAGACCACAAAAAGTCCTGAGAAAAATTTATTTGTTGAGTTTCGACCAGTAGAAGGATGGGTGGACATGGGTGGAGATGGGTGAAGATGCCACTATGTATTTTTTTGAAGAGTAGCCCGTAACTTTTGCCCTGTTGGAAATAACTCATCACAATATAAACGTTTTTTGTTCCATATAGTGTCCTGTAGTAGGAAAGACCACAAAAAGTCCTGAGAAAAATTTATTTTTTGAATTTCGACCCATATAAGGATGGGTGGACATGGGTGGAGATGGGTGGAGATGCCACTATGTATTTTTTTGAAGAGGAGCCCGTAACTTTTGCCCTGTTTGAAATAACTCATCACAATATAAACGTTTTTTGTTCCATATAGTGTCCTGTAGTAGGAAAGACCACAAAAAGTCCTGAGAAAAATTTATTTTTTGAATTTCGACCCATATAAGGATGGGTGGACATGGGTGGAGATGGGTGGAGATGCCACTATGTATTTTTTTGACGAGTAGCCCGTAACTTTTGCCCTGTTGGAAATAACTCATCACAATATAAACGTTTTTTGTTCCATATAGTGTCCTGTAGTAGGAAAGACCACAAAAAGTCCTGAGAAAAATTTATTTGTTGAGTTTCGACCAGTAAAAGGATGGGTGGACATGGGTGGAGATGGGTGGAGATGCCACTATGTATTTTTTTGAAGAGTAGCCCGTAACTTTTGCCCTGTTGGAAATAACTCATCACAATATAAACGTTTTTTGTTCCATATAGTGTCCTGTAGTAGGAAAGACCACATAAAGTCCTGAGAAAAATTTATTTTTTGAATTTCGACCCATATAAGGATGGGTGGACATGGGTGGAGATGGGTGGAGATGCCACTATGTATTTTTTTGAAGAGTAGCCCGTAACTTTTGCCCTGTTGGAAATAACTCATCACAATATAAACGTTTTTTGTTCCATATAGTGTCCTGTAGTAGGAAAGACCACAAAAAGTCCTGAGAAAAATTTATTTTTTGAATTTCGACCCATATAAGGATGGGTGGACATGGGTGGAGATGGGTGGAGATGCCACTATGTATTTTTTTGAAGAGTAACCCGTAACTTTTGCCCTGTTGGAAATAGCCCATCACAATATAAACGTTTTTTGTTCCATATAGTGTCCTGTAGTAGGAAAGACCACAAAAAGTCCTGAGAAAAATTTATTTGTTGAGTTTCGACCAGTAGAAGGATGGGTGGACATGGGTGGAGATGGGTGAAGATGCCACTATGTATTTTTTTGAAGAGTAGCCCGTAACTTTTGCCCTGTTGGAAATAACTCATCACAATATAAACGTTTTTTGTTCCATATAGTGTCCTGTAGTAGGAAAGACCACAAAAAGTCCTGAGAAAAATTTATTTTTTGAATTTCGACCCATATAACGATGGGTGGACATGGGTGGAGATGGGTGGAGATGCCACTATGTATTTTTTTGAAGAGGAGCCCGTAACTTTTGCCCTGTTGGAAATAACTCATCACAATATAAACGTTTTTTGTTCCATATAGTGTCCTGTAGTAGGAAAGACCACAAAAAGTCCTGAGAAAAATTTATTTTTTGAATTTCGACCCATATAAGGATGGGTGGACATGGGTGGAGATGGGTGGAGATGCCACTATGTATTTTTTTGACGAGTAGCCCGTAACTTTTGCCCTGTTGGAAATAACTCATCACAATATAAACGTTTTTTGTTCCATATAGTGTCCTGTAGTAGGAAAGACCACAAAAAGTCCTGAGAAAAATTTATTTTTTGAATTTCGACCCATATAAGGATGGGTGGACATGGGTGGAGATGGGTGGAGATGCCACTATGTATTTTTTTGAAGAGTAGCCCGTAACTTTTGCCCTGTTGGAAATAACCCATCACAATGTAAACGTTTTTTGTTCCATATAGTGTCCTGTAGTAGGAAAGACCACAAAAAGTCCTGAGAAAAATTTATTTGTTGAGTTTCGACCAGTAGAAGGATGGGTGGACATGGGTGGAGATGGGTGGAGATGCCACTATGTATTTTTTTGAAGAGTAGCCCGTAACTTTTGCCCTGTTGGAAATAACTCATCACAATATAAACGTTTTTTGTTCCATATAGTGTCCTGTAGTAGGAAAGACCACAAAAAGTCCTGAGAAAAATTTATATTTTGAATTTCGACCCATATAAGGATGGGTGGACATGGGTGGAGATGGGTGGAGATGCCACTATGTATTTTTTTAAAGAGTAGCCCGTAACTTTTGCCCTGTTGGAAATAACTCATCACAATATAAACGTTTTTTGTTCCATATAGTGTCCTGTAGTAGGAAAGACCACAAAAAGTCCTGAGAAAAATTTATTTTTTGAATTTCGACCCATATAAGGATGGGTGGACATGGGTGGAGATGGGTGGAGATGCCACTATGTATTTTTTTGAAGAGTAGCCCGTAACTTTTGCCCTGTTGGAAATAACTCATCACAATATAAACGTTTTATGTTCCATATAGGGTCCTGTAGTAGGAAAGACCACAAAAAGTCCTGAGAAAAATTTATTTTTTGAATTTCGACCCATATAAGGATGGGTGGACATGGGTGGAGATGGGTGGAGATGCCACTATGTATTTTTTTGAAGAGTAGCCCGTAACTTTTGCCCTGTTGGAAATAACTCATCACAATATAAACGTTTTTTGTTCCATATAGTGTCCTGTAGTAGGAAAGACCACAAAAAGTCCTGAGAAAAATTTATTTTTTGAATTTCGACCCATATAAGGATGGGTGGACATGGGTGGAGATGGGTGGAGATGCCACTATGTATTTTTTTGAAGAGTAGCCCGTAACTTTTGCCCTGTTGGAAATAACTCATCACAATATAAACGTTTTATGTTCCATATAGGGTCCTGTAGTAGGAAAGACCACAAAAAGTCCTGAGAAAAATTTATTTTTTGAATTTCGACCCATATAAGGATGGGTGGACATGGGTGGAGATGGGTGGAGATGCCACTATGTATTTTTTTGAAGAGTAGCCCGTAACTTTTGCCCTGTTGGAAATAACTCATCACAATATAAACGTTTTTTGTTCCATATAGTGTCCTGTAGTAGGAAAGACCACAAAAAGTCCTGAGAAATAGTATATTACACTACAAGGGAAGAAAGTTGAAATTCCTGCCCTGTGTGATATGATGCCCGAGGCGAAGCCGAGGGCATCATGACACACAGGGCAGGGCTTTTAACTATCTTCCCGTGTGGTGTATACGATTTTTCTTTATACCTGGTCGAAAGTACGTTTATTAATTACATTTTTGAATACTATAAACAACACAACCACGTTCTGCCTTCAGCTGACAGGTCGGCCATGTTTTTTTTATTTGCTCCCTATTGACGCGCCTCTTTCGGACATACATTAAACTTTAATTTTTTTCCGTCTCCCTTTTTTTTTTTTGTTGCGTTTTTGATGCCTGCCCCGCGACATTTGAAAGCACGAGCGAAGCGAGTGCGTCTGGTCGGCGGGGGCAGGCATCAAAAACAAAACAAAAAAAAAGACATGATTATACTTATAAAAAATAAAAATAAAAAATAATTATTTTTTTTCGAAAGAAATAAATTTATGCCTATGAACAAGATTTTTTTCCTGCCAATAAATAATATATAAATGAATACATAAACTTTCAATAATTAACCTCGCCTCTGCATCAAAATCTTTTATCACCTCATCCTCGTCCATAGAGTCATCAGATGATACTTTTTCAGTCATTTTATTATTGCAAGTACACTGTTTACTTAAAATATCACAAACAACGAGACACAAAAACACTGACGTACATATAAATAAAGCAACGATCTATGATGTTATCGTCAAAAATTTTATTGATAAAGTGGTAGACGTTCAGTAGATGGCAGCAGCCGGCTGTTTCCGTAGGCACGAAAAAATTTTTTGCTCCCGGCGATGTAAGTGGGGCGCGTGTAACTCCACTAGGAGAGGGAAATGAGACTTTAGGCCTTAAAATTAGGGAGGGAAGTGCGTACTTTCGACTAAGGGATAAAGAAAAATTTATTTTTTGAATTTCGACCCATATAAGGATGGGTGGACATGGGTGGAGATGGGTGGAGATGCCACTATGTATTTTTTTGAAGAGTAGCCCGTAACTTTTGCCCTGTTGGAAATAACTCATCACAATATAAACGTTTTTTGTTCCACATAGTGTCCTGTAGTAGGAAAGACCACAAAAAGTCCTGAGAAAAATTTATTTTTTGAATTTCGACCCATATAAGGATGGGTGGACATGGGTGGAGATGGATGGAGATGCCACTATGTATTTTTTTGAAGAGTAGCCCGTAACTTTTGCCCTGTTGGAAATAACTCATCACAATATAAACGTTTTTTGTTCCATATAGTGTCCTGTAGTAGGAAAGACCACAAAAAGTCCTGAGAAACATTTATTTTTTGAATTTCGACCCATATAAGGATGGGTGGACATGGGTGGAGATGGGTGGAGATGCCACTATGTATTTTTTTGAAGAGTAGCCCGTAACTTTTGCCCTGTTGGAAATAACTCATCACAATATAAACGTTTTTTGTTCCATATAGTGTCCTGTAGTAGGAAAGACCACAAAAAGTCCTGAGAAAAATTTATTTTTTGAATTTCGACCCATATAAGGATGGGTGGACATGGGTGGAGATGGGTGGAGATGCCACTATGTATTTTTTTGAAGAGTAGCCCGTAACTTTTGCCCTGTTGGAAATAACTCATCACAATATAAACGTTTTTTGTTCCATATAGTGTCCTGTAGTAGGAAAGACCACAAAAAGTCCTGAGAAAAATTTATTTTTTGAATTTCGACCCATATAAGGATGGGTGGACATGGGTGGAGATGGATGGAGATGCCACTATGTATTTTTTTGAAGAGTAGCCCGTAACTTTTGCCCTGTTGGAAATAACTCATCACAATATAAACGTTTTTTGTTCCATATAGTGTCCTGTAGTAGGAAAGACCACAAAAAGTCCTGAGAAACATTTATTTTTTGAATTTCGACCCATATAAGGATGGGTGGACATGGGTGGAGATGGGTGGAGATGCCACTATGTATTTTTTTGAAGAGTAGCCCGTAACTTTTGCCCTGTTGGAAATAACTCATCACAATATAAACGTTTTTTGTTCCATATAGTGTCCTGTAGTAGGAAAGACCACAAAAAGTCCTGAGAAAAATTTATTTTTTGAATTTCGACCCATATAAGGATGGGTGGACATGGGTGGAGATGGATGGAGATGCCACTATGTATTTTTTTGAAGAGTAGCCCGTAACTTTTGCCCTGTTGGAAATAACTCATCACAATATAAACGTTTTTTGTTCCATATAGTGTCCTGTAGTAGGAAAGACCACAAAAAGTCCTGAGAAACATTTATTTTTTGAATTTCGACCCATATAAGGATGGGTGGACATGGGTGGAGATGGGTGGAGATGCCACTATGTATTTTTTTGAAGAGTAGCCCGTAACTTTTGCCCTGTTGGAAATAACTCATCACAATATAAACGTTTTTTGTTCCATATAGTGTCCTGTAGTAGGAAAGACCACAAAAAGTCCTGAGAAAAATTTATTTGTTGAGTTTCGACCAGTAGAAGGATGGGTGGACATGGGTGGAGATGGGTGGAGATGCCACTATGTATTTTTTTGAAGAGTAGCCCGTAACTTTTGCCCTGTTGGAAATAACTCATCACAATATAAACGTTTTTTGTTCCATATAGTGTCCTGTAGTAGGAAAGACCACAAAAAGTCCTGAGAAAAATTTATTTTTTGAATTTCGACCCATAAAAGGATGGGTGGACATGGGTGGAGATGGGTGGAGATGCCACTATGTATTTTTTTGAAGAGTAGCCCGTAACTTTTGCCCTGTTGGAAATAACTCATCACAATATAAACGTTTTTTGTTCCATATAGTGTCCTGTAGTAGGAAAGACCACAAAAAGTCCTGAGAAAAATTTATTTTTTGAATTTCGACCCATATAAAGATGGGTGGACATGGGTGGAGATGGGTGGATATGCCACTATGTATTTTTTCGAAGAGTAGCCCGTAACTTTTGCCCTGTTGGAAATAACCCATTACAATATCAACGTTTTTTGTTCCATATAGTGTCCTGTAGTAGGAAAGACCACAAAAAGTCCTGAGAAAAATTTATTTGTTGAGTTTCGACCAGTAGAAGGATGGGTGGACATGGGTGGAGATGGGTGGAGATGCCACTATGTATTTTTTTGATGAGTAGCCCGTAACTTTTGCCCTGTTGGAAATAACCCATCACAATATAAACGTTTTTTGTTTCATATAGTTTCCTGTAGAAGGAAAGACCACAAAAAGTCCTGAGAAAAATTTATTTGTTGAGTTTCGACCAGTAGAAGGATGGGTGGACATGGGTGGAGATGGGTGGAGATGCCACTATGTATTTTTTTGAAGAGTAGCCCGTAACTTTTGCCCTGTTGGAAATAACTCATCATAATATAAACGTTTTTTGTTCCATATAGTGTCCTGTAGTAGGATAGACCAGAACAAGTCCTGAGAAAAATTTATTTTTAGAGTTTCGACCAGTAGAAGGATGGGTCGACATGGGTGGAGATGGGTGGAGATGCCACTATATATTTTTTTGAAGAGTAGCCCGTAACTTTTACCCTGTTGGAAATAACTCATCACAATATAAACGTTTTTTGTTCCATATAGTGTCCTGTAGTAGGAAAGACCACAAAAAGTCCTGAGAAAAATTTATTTTTTGAATTTCGACCCATATAAGGATGGGTGGACATGGGTGGAGATGGGTGGAGATGCCACTATGTATTTTTTTGAAGAGTAGCCCGTAACTTTTGCCCTGTTGGAAATAACTCATCACAATATAAACGTTTTTCGTTCCATATAGTGTCCTGTAGTAGGAAAGACCACAAAAAGTCCTGAGAAAAATTTATTTTTTGAATTTCGACCCATATAAGGATGGGTGGACATGGGTGGAGATGGGTGGAGATGCCACTATGTATTTTTTTGAAGAGTAGCCCGTAACTTTTGCCCTGTTGGAAATAACTCATCACAATATGAACGTTTTTCGTTCCATATAGTGTCCTGTAGTAGGAAAGACCACAAAAAGTCCTGAGAAAAATTTATTTTTTGAATTTCGACCCATATAAGGATGGGTGGACATGGGTGGAGATGGGTGGAGATGCCACTATGTATTTTTTTGAAGAGTAGCCCGTAACTTTTGCCCTGTTGGAAATAACTCATCACAATATAAACGTTTTTTGTTCCATATAGTGTCCTGTAGTAGGAAAGACCACAAAAAGTCCTGAGAAAAATTTATTTTTTGAATTTCGACCCATATAAGGATGGGTGGACATGGGTGGAGATGGGTGGAGATGCCACTATGTATTTTTTTGAAGAGTAGCCCGTAACTTTTGGCCTGTTGGAAATATTCCATCACAATAATAACGTTTTTTGTTCCTTATGGTGTCCTGTAGTAGAAAAGACCACAAAAAGTCCTGAGAAAAATTTAAATTTTGAGTTTCGACCGATATAAGAATGGGTGGACATGGGTGGAGATGGGTGGAGATGCCACTATGTATTTTTTTGAAGAGTAGCCCGTAACTTTTGCCCTGTTGGAAGAAACCCATCACAATACTAACGTTTTTTGTTCCATATAGTGTCCTGTAGTCGGAACGACCACAAAAAGTCCTGAGAAAAATTTATTTTTTGAATTTCGACCCATATAAGGATGGTCGGACATGGGTGGAGTTGGGTGGAGATGCCACTATGTATTTTTTTGAAGAGTAGCCCGTAACTTTTGCCCTGTTGGAAATAATCCGTCACAATACAAACGTTTTTTGTTCCATATAGTGTCCTGTAGTAGGAAAGACCACAAAAACTCCTGAGAAAAATTTAATTTTTAAGTTTCGACCCATATAAGGATGGGTGGACATGGGTGGACATGGGTGGACATGGGTGGAGATGCTACTATGTATTCTGATGAAGAGTAGCCCGTAACTTTTGGCCTGTAGGAAATAACCCATCACAATATTAACATTTTTTGTTCCTTATGGTGTCCTGTAGTAGGAAAGACCAGAAAAACTCCTGAGAAAAATTTAATTTTTAAGTTTCGACCCATATAAGGATGGGTGGACATGGGTGGACATGGGTGGAGATGCTACTATGTATTCTGATGATGAGTAGCCCGTAACTTTTGGCCTGTTGGAAATAACCCATCACAATATTA
The DNA here is from genome assembly GCF_029852145.1 of Microplitis mediator. Classification (NCBI taxonomy): domain Eukaryota; kingdom Metazoa; phylum Arthropoda; class Insecta; order Hymenoptera; family Braconidae; genus Microplitis; species Microplitis mediator. Next base: position 22,661 of record NW_026643292.1, read on the forward strand.
ACGTTTTTTGTTCCTTATGGTGTCCTGTAGTAGGAAAGACCACAAAAACTCCTGAGAAAAATTTAATTTTTAAGTTTCGACCCATATAAGGATGGGTGGACATGGGTGGACATGGGTGGAGATGCTACTATGTATTCTGATGAAGAGTAGCCCGTAACTTTTGGCCTGTTGGAAATATTCCATCACAATAATAACGTTTTTTGTTCCTTATGGTGTCCTGTAGTAGGACAGACCACAAAAAGTCCTGAGAAAAATTTATCTTTCGAGTTTCGACCCATATAAGGATGGGTGGACATGGGTGGAGATGGGTGGATATGCCACTATGTATTTTTTTGAAGAGTAGCCCGTAACTTTTGCCCTGTTGGAAATAATTCGTCACAATACAAACGTTTTTCGTTCCATATAGTGTCCTGTAGTAGGATAGACCAGAACAAGTCCTGAGAAAAATTTATTTTTAGAGTTTCGACCAGTAGAAGGATGGGTCGACATGGCCGGAGATGGGTGGAGATGCCACTATATATTTTTTTGAAGAGTAGCCCGTAACTTTTACTCTGTTGGAAATAACTCATCACAATATAAACGTTTTTTGTTCCATATAGTGTCCTGTAGTAGGAAAGACCACAAAAAGTCCTGAGAAAAATTTATTTTTTGAATTTCGACCCATATAAGGATGGGTGGACATGGGTGGAGATGGGTGGAGATGCCACTATGTATTTTTTCGAAGAGTAGCCCGTAACTTTTGCCCTGTTGGAAATAACTCATCACAATATAAACGTTTTTTGTTCCATATAGTGTCCTGTATTAGGAACGACCACAAAAAGTCCTGAGAAAAATTTATTTTTTGAATTTCGACCCATATAAGGATGGGTGGACATGGGTGGAGATGGGTGGAGATGCCACTATGTATTTTTTTGACGAGTAGCCCGTAACTTTTGCCCTGTTGGAAATAACTCATCACAATATAAACGTTTTTTGTTCTATATAGTGTCCTGTAGTAGGAAAGACCACAAAAAGTCCTGAGAAAAATTTATTTTTTGAATTTCGACCCATATAAGGATGGGTGGACATGGGTGGAGATGGGTGGAGATGCCACTATGTATTTTTTTGAAGAGTAGCCCGTAACTTTTGCCCTGTTGGAAATAACTCATCACAATATAAACGTTTTTTGTTCCATATAGTGTCCTGTAGTAGGAAAGACCACAAAAAGTCCTGAGAAAAATTTATTTTTTGAATTTCGACCCATATAAGGATGGGTGGACATGGGTGGAGATGGGTGGAGATGCCACTATGTATTATTTTGAAGAGTAGCCCGTAACTTTTGCCCTGTTGGAAATAACTCATCACAATATAAACGTTTTTTGTTCCATATAGTGTCCTGTAGTAGGAAAGACCACAAAAAGTCCTGAGAAAAATTTATTTTTTGAATTTCGACCCATATAAGGATGGGTGGACATGGGTGGAGATGGGTGGAGATGCCACTATGTATTTTTTTGAAGAGTAGCCCGTAACTTTTGCCCTGTTGGAAATAACTCATCACAATATAAACGTTTTTTGTTCCATATAGTGTCCTGTAGTAGAAAAGACCACAAAAAATCCTGTGAAAAATTTATTTGTTGAATTTCGACCCATATAAGGATGGAAGGACATGGGTGGAGATGGATGGAGATGCCACTATGTATTTTTTTGAAGAGTAGCCCGTAACTTTTGCCCTGTTGGAAATAACTCATCACAATATAAACGTTTTTTGTTCCATATAGTGTCCTGTAGTAGGATAGACCAGAACAAGTCCTGAGAAAAATTTATTTGTTGAGTTTCGACCAGTAGAAGGATGGGTGGACATGGGTGGAGATGGGTGGAGATGCCACTATGTATTTTTTTGAAGAGTAGCCCGTAACTTTTGCCCTGTTGGAAATAACTCATCACAATATAAACGTTTTTTGTTCCATATAGTGTCCTGTAGTAGGAAAGACCACAAAAAGTCCTGAGAAAAATTTATTTTTTGAATTTCGACCCATATAAGGATGGGTGGACATGGGTGGAGATGGGTGGAGATGCCACTATGTATTTTTTTGAAGAGTAGCCCGTAACTTTTGCCCTGTTGGAAATAACTCATCACAATATAAACGTTTTTTGTTCCATATAGTGTCCTGTAGTAGGAAAGACCACAAAAAGTCCTGAGAAAAATTTATTTTTTGAATTTCGACCCATATAAGGATGGGTGGACATGGGTGGAGATGGGTGGAGATGCCACTATGTATTTTTTTGAAGAGTAGCCCGTAACTTTTGCCCTGTTGGAAATAAATCATCACAATATAAACGTTTTTTGTTCCATATAGTGTCCTGTAGTAGGAAAGACCACAAAAAGTCCTGAGAAAAATTTATTTGTTGAGTTTCGACCAGTAGAAGGATGGGTAGACATGGGTGGAGATGGGTGGAGATGCCACTATGTATTTTTTTGAAGAGTAGCCCGTAACTTTTGCCCTGTTGGAAATAACTCATCACAATATAAACGTTTTTTGTTCCATATAGTGTCCTGTAGTAGGAAAGACCACAAAAAGTCCTGAGAAAAATTTATTTTTTGAATTTCGACCCATATAAGGATGGGTGGACATGGGTGGAGATGGGTGGAGATGCCACTATGTATTTTTTTGAAGAGTAGCCCGTAACTTTTGCCCTGTTGGAAATAACTCATCACAATATAAACGTTTTTTGTTCCATATAGTGTCCTGTAGTAGGAAAGACCACAAAAAGTCCTGAGAAAAATTTATTTTTTGAATTTCGACCCATATAAGGATGGGTGGACATGGGTGGAGATGGGTGGAGATGCCACTATGTATTTTTTTGAAGAGTAGCCCGTAACTTTTGCCCTGTTGGAAACAACTCATCACAATATAAACGTTTTTTGTTCCATATAGTGTCCTGTAGTCGGAAAGACCACAAAAAGTCCTGAGAAAAATTTATTTGTTGAGTTTCGACCAGTAGAAGGATGGGTGGACATGGGTGGAGATGGGTGGAGATGCCACTATGTATTTTTTTGAAGAGTAGCCCGTAACTTTTGCCCTGTTGGAAATAACTCATCACAATATAAACGTTTTTTGTTCCATATAGTGTCCTGTAGTAGGAAAGACCACAAAAAGTCCTGAGAAAAATTTATTTTTTGAATTTCGACCCATATAAGGATGGGTGGACATGGGTGGAGATGGGTGGATATGCCACTATGTATTTTTTCGAAGAGTAGCCCGTAACTTTTGGCCTGTTGGAAATATTCCATCACAATAATAACGTTTTTTGTTCCTTATGGTGTCCTGTAGTAGGACAGACCACAAAAAGTCCTGAGAAAAATTTATCTTTCGAGTTTCGACCCATATAAGGATGGGTGGACATGGGTGGAGATGGGTGGATATGCCACTATGTATTTTTTTGAAGAGTAGCCCGTAACTTTTGCCCTGTTGGAAATAACTCATCACAATATAAACGTTTTTTATTCCATATAGTGTCCTGTAGTAGGAAAGACCACAAAAAGTCCTGAGAAAAATTTATTTTTTGAATTTCGACCCATATAAGGATGGGTGGACATGGGTGGAGATGGGTGGAGATGCCACTATGTATTTTTTTGACGAGTAGCCCGTAACTTTTGCCCTGTTGGAAATAACTCATCACAATATAAACGTTTTTTGTTCCATATAGTGTCCTGTAGTAGGAAAGACCACAAAAAGTCCTGAGAAAAATTTATTTTTTGAATTTCGACCCATATAAGGATGGGTGGACATGGGTGGAGATGGGTGGAGATGCCACTATGTATTTTTTTGAAGAGTAGCCCGTAACTTTTGCCCTGTTGGAAATAACCCATCACAATATAAACGTTTTTTGTTCCATATAGTGTCCTGTAGTAGGAAAGACCACAAAAAGTACTGAGAAAAATTTATTTTTTGAATTTCGACCCATATAAGGATGGGTGGACATGGGTGGAGATGGGTGGAGATGCCACTATGTATTTTTTTGAAGAGTAGCCCGTAACTTTTGCCCTGTTGGAAATAACTCATCACAATATAAACGTTTTTTGTTCCATATAGTGTCCTGTAGTAGGAAAGACCACAAAAAGTCCTGAGAAAAATTTATTTTTTGAATTTCGACCCATATAAGGATGGGTGGACATGGGTGGAGATGGGTGGAGATGCCACTATGTATTTTTTTGAAGAGTAGCCCGTAACTTTTGCCCTGTTGGAAATAACCCATCACAATATAAACGTTTTTTGTTCCATATAGTGTCCTGTAGTAGGAAAGACCACAAAAAGTCCTGAGAAAAATTTATTTGTTGAGTTTCGACCAGTAGAAGGATGGGTGGACATGGGTGGAGATGGGTGGAGATGCCACTATGTATTTTTTTGAAGAGTAGCCCGTAACTTTTGCCCTGTTGGAAATAACTCATCACAATATAAACGTTTTTTGTTCCATATAGTGTCCTGTAGTAGGAAAGACCACAAAAAGTCCTGAGAAAAATTTATTTTTTGAATTTCGACCCATATAAGGATGGGTGGACATGGGTGGAGATGGGTGGAGATGCCACTATGTATTATTTTGAAGAGTAGCCCGTAACTTTTGCCCTGTTGGAAATAACTCATCACAATATAAACGTTTTTTGTTCCATATAGTGTCCTGTAGTAGGAACGACCACAAAAAGTCCTGAGAAAAATTTATTTTTTGAATTTCGACCCATATAAGGATGGGTGGACATGGGTGGAGATGGGTGGAGATGCCACTATGTATTTTTTTGAAGAGTAGCCCGTAACTTTTGCCCTGTTGGAAATAACTCATCACAATATAAACGTTTTTTGTTCCATATAGTGTCCTGTAGTAGGAAAGACCACAAAAAGTCCTGAGAAAAATTTATTTGTTGAATTTCGACCCATATAAGGATGGGTGGACATGGGTGGAGATGGATGGAGATGCCACTATGTATTTTTTTGAAGACTAGCCCGTAACTTTTGCCCTGTTGGAAATAACTCATCACAATATAAACGTTTTTTGTTCCATATAGTGTCCTGTAGTAGGAAAGACCACAAAAAGTCCTGAAAAAAATTTATTTTTTGAATTTCGACCCATATAAGGATGGGTGGACATGGGTGGAGATGGGTGGAGATGCCACTATGTATTTTTTTGAAGAGTAGCCCGTAACTTTTGCCCTGTTGGAAATAACTCATCACAATATAAACGTTTTTTGTTCCATATAGTGTCCTGTAGTAGGAAAGACCACAAAAAGTCCTGAGAAAAATTTATTTGTTGAGTTTCGACCAGTAGAAGGATGGGTGGACATGGGTGGAGATGGGTGGAGATGCCACTATGTATTTTTTTGAAGAGTAGCCCGTAACTTTTGCCCTGTTGGAAATAACTCATCACAATATAAACGTTTTTTGTTCCATATAGTGTCCTGTAGTAGGAAAGACCACAAAAAGTCCTGAGAAAAATTTATTTTTTGAATTTCGACCCATATAAGGATGGGTGGACATGGGTGGAGATGGGTGGAGATGCCACTATGTATTTTTTTGAAGAGTAGCCCGTAACTTTTGCCCTGTTGGAAATAACTCATCACAATATAAACGTTTTTTGTTCCATATAGTGTCCTGTAGTAGGAAAGACCACAAAAAGTCCTGAGAAAAATTTATTTTTTGAATTTCGACCCATATAAGGATGGGTGGACATGGGTGGAGATGGGTGGAGATGCCACTATGTATTTTTTTGAAGAGTAGCCCGTAACTTTTGCCCTGTTGGAAATAAATCATCACAATATAAACGTTTTTTGTTCCATATAGTGTCCTGTAGTAGGAAAGACCACAAAAAGTCCTGAGAAAAATTTATTTGTTGAGTTTCGACCAGTAGAAGGATGGGTAGACATGGGTGGAGATGGGTGGAGATGCCACTATGTATTTTTTTGAAGAGTAGCCCGTAACTTTTGCCCTGTTGGAAATAACTCATCACAATATAAACGTTTTTTGTTCCATATAGTGTCCTGTAGTAGGAAAGACCACAAAAAGTCCTGAGAAAAATTTATTTTTTGAATTTCGACCCATATAAGGATGGGTGGACATGGGTGGAGATGGGTGGAGATGCCACTATGTATTTTTTTGAAGAGTAGCCCGTAACTTTTGCCCTGTTGGAAATAACTCATCACAATATAAACGTTTTTTGTTCCATATAGTGTCCTGTAGTAGGAAAGACCACAAAAAGTCCTGAGAAAAATTTATTTTTTGAATTTCGACCCATATAAGGATGGGTGGACATGGGTGGAGATGGGTGGAGATGCCACTATGTATTTTTTTGAAGAGTAGCCCGTAACTTTTGCCCTGTTGGAAACAACTCATCACAATATAAACGTTTTTTGTTCCATATAGTGTCCTGTAGTCGGAAAGACCACAAAAAGTCCTGAGAAAAATTTATTTGTTGAGTTTCGACCAGTAGAAGGATGGGTGGACATGGGTGGAGATGGGTGGAGATGCCACTATGTATTTTTTTGAAGAGTAGCCCGTAACTTTTGCCCTGTTGGAAATAACTCATCACAATATAAACGTTTTTTGTTCCATATAGTGTCCTGTAGTAGGAAAGACCACAAAAAGTCCTGAGAAAAATTTATTTTTTGAATTTCGACCCATATAAGGATGGGTGGACATGGGTGGAGATGGGTGGATATGCCACTATGTATTTTTTCGAAGAGTAGCCCGTAACTTTTGGCCTGTTGGAAATATTCCATCACAATAATAACGTTTTTTGTTCCTTATGGTGTCCTGTAGTAGGACAGACCACAAAAAGTCCTGAGAAAAATTTATCTTTCGAGTTTCGACCCATATAAGGATGGGTGGACATGGGTGGAGATGGGTGGATATGCCACTATGTATTTTTTTGAAGAGTAGCCCGTAACTTTTGCCCTGTTGGAAATAACTCATCACAATATAAACGTTTTTTGTTCCATATAGTGTCCTGTAGTAGGAAAGACCACAAAAAGTCCTGAGAAAAATTTATTTTTTGAATTTCGACCCATATAAGGATGGGTGGACATGGGTGGAGATGGGTGGAGATGCCACTATGTATTTTTTTGAAGAGTAGCCCGTAACTTTTGCCCTGTTGGAAATAACCCATCACAATATAAACGTTTTTTGTTCCATATAGTGTCCTGTAGTAGGAAAGACCACAAAAAGTACTGAGAAAAATTTATTTTTTGAATTTCGACCCATATAAGGATGGGTGGACATGGGTGGAGATGGGTGGAGATGCCACTATGTATTTTTTTGAAGAGTAGCCCGTAACTTTTGCCCTGTTGGAAATAACTCATCACAATATAAACGTTTTTTGTTCCATATAGTGTCCTGTAGTAGGAAAGACCACAAAAAGTCCTGAGAAAAATTTATTTTTTGAATTTCGACCCATATAAGGATGGGTGGACATGGGTGGAGATGGGTGGAGATGCCACTATGTATTTTTTTGAAGAGTAGCCCGTAACTTTTGCCCTGTTGGAAATAACCCATCACAATATAAACGTTTTTTGTTCCATATAGTGTCCTGTAGTAGGAAAGACCACAAAAAGTCCTGAGAAAAATTTATTTGTTGAGTTTCGACCAGTAGAAGGATGGGTGGACATGGGTGGAGATGGGTGGAGATGCCACTATGTATTTTTTTGAAGAGTAGCCCGTAACTTTTGCCCTGTTGGAAATAACTCATCACAATATAAACGTTTTTTGTTCCATATAGTGTCCTGTAGTAGGAAAGACCACAAAAAGTCCTGAGAAAAATTTATTTTTTGAATTTCGACCCATATAAGGATGGGTGGACATGGGTGGAGATGGGTGGAGATGCCACTATGTATTATTTTGAAGAGTAGCCCGTAACTTTTGCCCTGTTGGAAATAACTCATCACAATATAAACGTTTTTTGTTCCATATAGTGTCCTGTAGTAGGAAAGACCACAAAAAGTCCTGAGAAAAATTTATTTTTTGAATTTCGACCCATATAAGGATGGGTGGACATGGGTGGAGATGGGTGGAGATGCCACTATGTATTTTTTTGAAGAGTAGCCCGTAACTTTTGCCCTGTTGGAAATAACTCATCACAATATAAACGTTTTTTGTTCCATATAGTGTCCTGTAGTAGGAAAGACCACAAAAAGTCCTGAGAAAAATTTATTTGTTGAATTTCGACCCATTAAGGATGGGTGGACATGGGTGGAGATGGATGGAGATGCCACTATGTATTTTTTTGAAGACTAGCCCGTAACTTTTGCCCTGTTGGAAATAACTCATCACAATATAAACGTTTTTTGTTCCATATAGTGTCCTGTAGTAGGAAAGACCACAAAAAGTCCTGAAAAAAATTTATTTTTTGAATTTCGACCCATATAAGGATGGGTGGACATGGGTGGAGATGGGTGGAGATGCCACTATGTATTTTTTTGAAGAGTAGCCCTTAACTTTTGCCCTGTTGGAAATAACCCATCACAATATGAACGTTTTTTGTTCCATATAGTGTCCTGTAGTAGGAAAGACCACAAAAAGTCCTGAGAAAAATTTATTTGTTGAGTTTCGACCAGTAGAAGGATGGGTGGACATGGGTGGAGATGGGTGGAGATGCCACTATGTATTTTTTTGAAGAGTAGCCCGTAACTTTTGCCCTGTTGGAAATAACTCATCACAATATAAACGTTTTTTGTTCCATATAGTGTCCTGTAGTAGGATAGACCAGAACAAGTCCTGAGAAAAATTTATTTGTTGAGTTTCGACCAGTAGAAGGATGGGTGGACATGGGTGGAGATGGGTGGAGATGCCACTATGTATTTTTTTGAAGAGTAGCCCGTAACTTTTGCCCTGTTGGAAATAACTCATCACAATATAAACGTTTTTTGTTCCATATAGTGTCCTGTAGTAGGAAAGACCCCAGAAAGTCCTGAGAAAAATTTATTTTTTGAATTTCGACCCATATAAGGATGGGTGGACATGGGTGGAGATGGGTGGAGATGCCACTATGTATTTTTTTGAAGAGTAGCCCGTAACTTTTGCCCTGTTGGAAATAACCCATCACAATATAAACGTTTTTTGTTCCATATAGTGTCCTGTAGTAGGAAAGACCACAAAAAGTCCTGAGAAAAATTTATTTGTTGAGTTTCGACCAGTAGAAGGATGGGTGGACATGGGTGGAGATGGGTGGAGATGCCACTATGTATTTTTTTGAAGAGTAGCCCGTAACTTTTGCCCTGTTGGAAATAACTCATCACAATATAAACGTTTTTTGTTCCATATAGTGTCCTGTAGTAGGATAGACCAGAACAAGTCCTGAGAAAAATTTATTTTTAGAGTTTCGACCAGTAGAAGGATGGGTCGACATGGGTGGAGATGGGTGGAGATGCCACTATATATTTTTTTGAAGAGTAGCCCGTAACTTTTACCCTGTTGGAAATAACTCATCACAATATAAACGTTTTTTGTTCCATATAGTGTCCTATAGTAGGAAAGACCACAAAAAGTCCTGAGAAAAATTTATTTTTTGAATTTCGACCCATATAAGGATGGGTGGACATGTGAGGAGATGGGTGGAGATGCCACTATGTATTTTTTTGAAGAGTAGCCCGTAACTTTTGCCCTGTTGGAAATAACTCATCACAATATAAACGTTTTTCGTTCCATATAGTGTCCTGTAGTAGGAAAGACCACAAAAAGTCCTGAGAAAAATTTATTTTTTGAATTTCGACCCATATAAGGATGGGTGGACATGGGTGGAGATGGGTGGAGATGCCACTATGTATTTTTTTGAAGAGTAGCCCGTAACTTTTGGCCTGTTGGAAATATTCCATCACAATAATAACGTTTTTTGTTCCTTATGGTGTCCTGTAGTAGAAAAGACCACAAAAAGTCCTGAGAAAAATTTAAATTTTGAGTTTCGACCGATATAAGAATGGGTGGACATGGGTGGAGATGGGTGGAGATGCCACTATGTATTTTTTAAGAGTAGCCCGTAACTTTTGCCCTGTTGGAAGAAACCCATCACAATACTAACGTTTTTTGTTCCATATAGTGTCCTGTAGTCAGAAAGACCACAAAAAGTCCTGAGAAAAATTTATTTTTTGAATTTCGACCCATATAAGGATGGTCGGACATGGGTGGAGTTGGGTGGAGATGCCACTATGTATTTTTTTGAAGAGTAGCCCGTAACTTTTGCCCTGTTGGAAATAATCCGTCACAATACAAACGTTTTTTGTTCCATATAGTGTCCTGTAGTAGGAAAGACCACAAAAACTCCTGAGAAAAATTTAATTTTTAAGTTTCGACCCATATAAGGATGGGTGGACATGGGTGGACATGGGTGGAGATGCTACTATGTATTCTGATGAAGAGTAGCCCGTAACTTTTGGCCTGTTGGAAATAACCCATCACAATATTAACGTTTTTTGTTCCTTATGGTGTCCTGTAGTAGGAAAGACCACAAAAACTCCTGAGAAAAATTTAATTTTTAAGTTTCGACCCATATAAGGATGGGTGGACATGGGTGGAGATGCTACTATGTATTCTGATGAAGAGTAGCCCGTAACTTTTGGCCTGTTGGAAATATTCCATCACAATAATAACGTTTTTTGTTCCTTATGGTGTCCTGTAGTAGGACAGACCACAAAAAGTCCTGAGAAAAATTTATCTTTCGAGTTTCGACCCATATAAGGATGGGTGGACATGGGTGGAGATGGGTGGATATGCCACTATGTATTTTTTTGAAGAGTAGCCCGTAACTTTTGCCCTGTTGGAAATAATCCGTCACAATACAAACGTTTTTCGTTCCATATAGTGTCCTGTAGTAGGATAGACCAGAACAAGTCCTGAGAAAAATTTATTTTTAGAGTTTCGACCAGTAGAAGGATGGGTCGACATGGGTGGAGGTGGGTGGAGATGCCACTATATATTTTTTTGAAGAGTAGCCCGTAACTTTTACTCTGTTGGAAATAACTCATCACAATATAAACGTTTTTTGTTCCATATAGTGTCCTGTAGTAGAAAAGACCACAAAAAGTCCTGAGAAAAATTTATTTTTTGAATTTCGACCCATATAAGGATGGGTGGACATGGGTGGAGATGGGTGGAGATGCCACTATGTATTTTTTTGAAGAGTAGCCCGTAACTTTTGCCCTGTTGGAAATAACTCATCACAATATAAACGTTTTTTGTTCCATATAGTGTCCTGTAGTAGGAAAGACCACAAAAAGTCCTGAGAAAAATTTATTTTTTGAATTTCGACCCATATAAGGATGGGTGGACATGGGTGGAGATGGGTGGAGATGCCACTATGTATTTTTTTAAAGAGTAGCCCGTAACTTTTGCCCTGTTGGAAATAACTCATCACAATATAAACGTTTTTTGTTCCATATAGTGTCTTGTAGTAGGAAAGACCACAAAAAGTCCTGAGAAAAATTTATTTTTTGAATTTCGACCCATATAAGGATGGGTGGACATGGGTGGAGATGGGTGGATATGCCACTATGTATTTTTTCGAAGAGTAGCCCGTAACTTTTGCCCTGTTGGAAATAACGCATTACAATATCAACGTTTTTTGTTCCATATAGTGTCCTGTAGTAGGAAAGACCACAAAAAGTCCTGAGAAAAATTTATTTTTTGAATTTCGACCCATATAAGGATGGGTGGACATGGGTGGAGATGGGTGGAGATGCCACTATGTATTTTTTTGAAGAGTAGCCCGTAACTTTTGCCCTGTTGGAAATAACTCATCACAATATTAACGTTTTTTGTTCCATATAGTGTCCTGTAGTAGGAAAGACCACAAAAAGTCCTGAGAAAAATTTATTTGTTGAGTTTCGACCAGTAGAAGGATGGGTGGACATGGGTGGAGATGGGTGGAGATGCCACTATGTATTTTTTTGAAGAGTAGCCCGTAACTTTTGCCCTGTTGGAAATAACTCATCACAATATAAACGTTTTTTGTTCCATATAGTGTCCTGTAGTAGGAAAGACCACAAAAAGTCCTGAGAAAAATTTATTTTTTGAATTTCGACCCATATAAGGATGGGTGGACATGGGTGGAGATGGGTGGAGATGCCACTATGTATTATTTTGAAGAGTAGCCCGTAACTTTTGCCCTGTTGGAAATAACTCATCACAATATAAACGTTTTTTGTTCCATATAGTGTCCTGTAGTAGGAAAGACCACAAAAAGTCCTGAGAAAAATTTATTTTTTGAATTTCGACCCATATAAGGATGGGTGGACATGGGTGGAGATGGGTGGATATGCCACTATGTATTTTTTCGAAGAGTAGCCCGTAACTTTTGCCCTGTTGGAAATAACCCATTACAATATCAACGTTTTTTGTTCCATATAGTGTCCTGTAGTAGGAAAGACCACAAAAAGTCCTGAGAAAAATTTATTTGTTGAGTTTCGACCAGTAGAAGGATGGGTGGACATGGGTGGAGATGGGTGGAGATGCCACTATGTATTTTTTTGAAGAGTAGCCCGTAACTTTTGCCCTGTTGGAAATAACTCATCACAATATAAACGTTTTTTGTTTCATATAGTTTCCTGTAGAAGGAAAGACCACAAAAAGTCCTGAGAAAAATTTATTTGTTGAGTTTCGACCAGTAGAAGGATGGGTGGACATGGGTGGAGATGGGTGGAGATGCCACTATGTATTTTTTTGAAGAGTAGCCCGTAACTTTTGCCCTGTTGGAAATAACTCATCATAATATAAACGTTTTTTGTTCCATATAGTGTCCTGTAGTAGGATAGACCAGAACAAGTCCTGAGAAAAATTTATTTGTTGAATTTCGACCCATATAAGGATGGGTCGACATGGGTGGAGATGGGTGGAGATGCCACTATGTATTTTTTTGAAGAGTAGCCCGTAACTTTTGCCCTGTTGGAAATAACTCATCACAATATAAACGTTTTTTGTTCCATATAGTGTCCTGTAGTAGGAAAGACCACAAAAAGTCCTGAGAAAAATTTATTTTTAGAATTTCGACCCATATAAGGATGGGTGGACATGGGTGGAGATGGGTGGAGATGCCACTATGTATTTTTTTGAAGAGTAGCCCGTAACTTTTGCCCTGTTGGAAACAACTCATCACAATATAAACGTTTTTTGTTCCATATAGTGTCCTGTAGTAGGAAAGACCACAAAAAGTCCTGAGAAAAATTTATTTGTTGAGTTTCGACCAGTAGAAGGATGGGTGGACATGTGTGGAGATGGGTGGAGATGCCACTATGTATTTTTTTGAAGAGTAGCCCGTAACTTTTGCCCTGTTGGAAATAACTCATCACAATATAAACGTTTTTTGTTCCATATAGTGTCCTGTAGTAGGAAAGACCACAAAAAGTCCTGAGAAAAATTTATTTTTTGAATTTCGACCCATATAAGGATGGGTGGACATGGGTGGAGATGGGTGGATATGCCACTATGTATTTTTTCGAAGAGTAGCCCGTAACTTTTGCCCTGTTGGAAATAACCCATTACAATATCAACGTTTTTTGTTCCATATAGTGTCCTGTAGTAGGAAAGACCACAAAAAGTCCTGAGAAAAATTTATTTGTTGAGTTTCGACCAGTAGAAGGATGGGTGGACATGGGTGGAGATGGGTGGAGATGCCACTATGTATTTTTTTGATGAGTAGCCCGTAACTTTTGCCCTGTTGGAAATAACCCATCACAATATAAACGTTTTTTGTTTCATATAGTTTCCTGTAGAAGGAAAGACCACAAAAAGTCCTGAGAAAAATTTATTTGTTGAGTTTCGACCAGTAGAAGGATGGGTGGACATGGGTGTAGATGGGTGGAGATGCCACTATGTATTTTTTTGAAGAGTAGCCCGTATTTTTTGCCCTGTTGGAAATAACTCATCATAATATAAACGTTTTTTGTTCCATATAGTGTCCTGTAGTAGGATAGACCAGAACAAGTCCTGAGAAAAATTAATTTTTAGAGTTTCGACCAGTAGAAGGATGGGTCGACATGGGTGGAGATGGGTGGAGATGCCACTATATAATTTTTTGAAGAGTAGCCCGTAACTTGTACCCTGTTGGAAATAACCCATTACAATATCAACGTTTTTTGTTCCATATAGTGTCCTGTAGTAGGAAAGACCACAAAAAGTCCTGAGAAAAATTTATTTGTTGAGTTTCGACCAGTAGAAGGATGGGTGGACATGGGTGGAGATGGGTGGAGATGCCACTATGTATTTTTTTGAAGAGTAGCCCGTAACTTTTGCCCTGTTGGAAATAACTCATCACAATATTAACGTTTTTTGTTCCATATAGTGTCCTGTAGTAGGAAAGACCACAAAAAGTCCTGAGAAAAATTTATTTGTTGAGTTTCGACCAGTAGAAGGATGGGTGGACATGGGTGGAGATGGGTGGAGATGCCACTATGTATTTTTTTGAAGAGTAGCCCGTAACTTTTGCCCTGTTGGAAATAACTCATCACAATATAAACGTTTTTTGTTCCATATAGTGTCCTGTAGTAGGAAAGACCACAAAAAGTCCTGAGAAAAATTTATTTTTTGAATTTCGACCCATATAAGGATGGGTGGACATGGGTGGAGATGGGTGGAGATGCCACTATGTATTATTTTGAAGAGTAGCCCGTAACTTTTGCCCTGTTGGAAATAACTCATCACAATATAAACGTTTTTTGTTCCATATAGTGTCCTGTAGTAGGAAAGACCACAAAAAGTCCTGAGAAAAATTTATTTTTTGAATTTCGACCCATATAAGGATGGGTGGACATGGGTGGAGATGGGTGGATATGCCACTATGTATTTTTTCGAAGAGTAGCCCGTAACTTTTGCCCTGTTGGAAATAACCCATTACAATATCAACGTTTTTTGTTCCATATAGTGTCCTGTAGTAGGAAAGACCACAAAAAGTCCTGAGAAAAATTTATTTGTTGAGTTTCGACCAGTAGAAGGATGGGTGGACATGGGTGGAGATGGGTGGAGATGCCACTATGTATTTTTTTGAAGAGTAGCCCGTAACTTTTGCCCTGTTGGAAATAACTCATCACAATATAAACGTTTTTTGTTTCATATAGTTTCCTGTAGAAGGAAAGACCACAAAAAGTCCTGAGAAAAATTTATTTGTTGAGTTTCGACCAGTAGAAGGATGGGTGGACATGGGTGGAGATGGGTGGAGATGCCACTATGTATTTTTTTGAAGAGTAGCCCGTAACTTTTGCCCTGTTGGAAATAACTCATCATAATATAAACGTTTTTTGTTCCATATAGTGTCCTGTAGTAGGATAGACCAGAACAAGTCCTGAGAAAAATTTATTTGTTGAATTTCGACCCATATAAGGATGGGTCGACATGGGTGGAGATGGGTGGAGATGCCACTATGTATTTTTTTGAAGAGTAGCCCGTAACTTTTGCCCTGTTGGAAATAACTCATCACAATATAAACGTTTTTTGTTCCATATAGTGTCCTGTAGTAGGAAAGACCACAAAAAGTCCTGAGAAAAATTTATTTTTAGAATTTCGACCCATATAAGGATGGGTGGACATGGGTGGAGATGGGTGGAGATGCCACTATGTATTTTTTTGAAGAGTAGCCCGTAACTTTTGCCCTGTTGGAAATAACTCATCACAATATAAACGTTTTTTGTTCCATATAGTGTCTTGTAGTAGGAAAGACCACAAAAAGTCCTGAGAAAAATTTATTTTTTGAATTTCGACCCATATAAGGATGGGTGGACATGGGTGGAGATGGGTGGATATGCCACTATGTATTTTTTCGAAGAGTAGCCCGTAACTTTTGCCCTGTTGGAAATAACGCATTACAATATCAACGTTTTTTGTTCCATATAGTGTCCTGTAGTAGGAAAGACCACAAAAAGTCCTGAGAAAAATTTATTTTTTGAATTTCGACCCATATAAGGATGGGTGGACATGGGTGGAGATGGGTGGAGATGCCACTATGTATTTTTTTGAAGAGTAGCCCGTAACTTTTGCCCTGTTGGAAATAACTCATCACAATATAAACGTTTTTCGTTCCATATAGTGTCCTGTAGTAGGAAAGACCACAAAAAGTCCTGAGAAAAATTTATTTTTTGAATTTCGACCCATATAAGGATGGTCGGACATAGGTGGAGTTGGGTGGAGATGCCACTATGTATTTTTTTGAAGAGTAGCCCGTAACTTTCGCCCTGTTGGAAATATCCCATCACAATATTAACGTTTTTTGTTCCTTATGGTGTTCTGTAGTAGAATAGACCAGAACAAGTCCTGAGAAAAATTTATTTTTTGAATTTCGACCCATATAAGGATGGTCGGACATGGGTGCAGTTGGGTGGAGATGCCACTATGTATTTTTTTGAAGAGTAGCCCGTAACTTTTGCCCTGTTGGAAATAATCCGTCACAATACAAACGTTTTTTGTTCCATATAGTGTCCTGTAGTAGGAAAGACCACAAAAACTCCTGAGAAAAATTTAATTTTTAAGTTTCGACCCATATAAGGATGGGTGGACATGGGTGGACATGGGTGGAGATGCTACTATGTATTCTGATGATGAGTAGCCCGTAACTTTTGGCCTGTTGGAAATAACCCATCACAATACTAACGTTTTTTGTTCCTTATGGTGTCCTGTAGTAGGAAAGACCACAAAAACTCCTGAGAAAAATTTAATTTTTAAGTTTCGACCCATATAAGGATGGGTGGACATGGGTGGACATGGGTGGAGATGCTACTATGTATTCTGATGAAGAGTAGCCCGTAACTTTTGGCCTGTTGGAAATATTCCATCACAATAATAACGTTTTTTGTTCCTTATGGTGTCCTGTAGTAGGACAGACCACAAAAAGTCCTGAGAAAAATTTATCTTTCGAGTTTCGACCCATATAAGGATGGGTGGACATGGGTGGAGATGGGTGGATATGCCACTATGTATTTTTTTGAAGAGTAGCCCGTAACTTTTGCCCTGTTGGAAATAATCCGTCACAATACAAACGTTTTTCGTTCCATATAGTGTCCTGTAGTAGGATAGACCAGAACAAGTCCTGAGAAAAATTTATTTTTAGAGTTTCGACCAGTAGAAGGATGGGTCGACATGGGTGGAGATGGGTGGAGATGCCACTATATATTTTTTTGAAGAGTAGCCCGTAACTTTTACTCTGTTGGAAATAACTCATCACAATATAAACGTTTTTTGTTCCATATAGTGTCCTGTAGTAGAAAAGACCACAAAAAGTCCTGAGAAAAATTTATTTTTTGAATTTCGACCCATATAAGGATGGGTGGACATGGGTGGAGATGGGTGGAGATGCCACTATGTATTTTTTTGAAGAGTAGCCCGTAACTTTTGCCCTGTTGGAAATAACTCATCACAATATAAACGTTTTTTGTTCCATATAGTGTCCTGTAGTAGGAAAGACCACAAAAAGTCCTGAGAAAAATTTATTTTTCTTTATCCCTTAGTCGAAAGTACGCACTTCCCTCCCTAATTTTAAGGCCTAAAGTCTTATTTCCCTCTCCTGGTGGAGTTACATGCGCGTCACTTTTGTCGCCGGGAGCAAAAAATTTTTTCAGGCCTACAGAAACAGCCGGTTGCTGCCATCTAGTGATCGTCTACCACTTTATAAATAAAATTTTTCACGATAACGTCGTAGATCGTTGCTTTATATATGCGTCAGTATTTTTGTGTCTCGTTGTACGTAATATTTTAATTAAACAGTGTAATTACAATGATAAGATAAATGAAAAAGTTTCATCGGATGAATCTATGGACGAGGATGAGGTGATAAAAGATTTTGATGCAGAGGCGAAGTTAATTATTGAAAGTTTATGTATTTATTTATATATTATTTATTGGCAGGAAAAAAATCTTGTTTATAGGCATAAATTTATTTCTTTTGAAAAAAAATAGTTATTTTTTATTTTTTATAAGTATAATTATGTCTTTTTTTTTGTTTTGTTTTTGATGCCTGCCCCCGCCGACCAGACGCACTCGCTTCGCTCGTGCTTTCAAATGTCGCGGGGCAGGCAGCAAAAACGCAACAAAAAAAAAAAAGAGAGACGGAAAAAAATTAAAGTTTTATGTATGTCCGAAAGAGGCGCGTCAATAGGGAGCAAATAAAAAAAACATGGCCGACCTGTCAGCTGAAGGCAGAACGTGGTTGTATTGTTCATAGTATTCAAAAATGTAATTAATAAACGTACTTTCGACCAGGTATAAAGAAAAATCGTATACACCACACGGGAAGATAGTTGAAAGCCCTGCCCTGTGTGTCATGATGCCCTCGGCTTCGCCTCGGGCATCTTATCACACAGGGCAGGAATTTCAACTTTCTTCCCTTGTAGTGTAATATACTATTTTGAATTTCGACCCATATAAGGATGGGAGGACATGGGTGGAGATGGGTGGAGATGCCACTATGTATTTTTTTTGAAGAGTAGCCCGTAACTTTTGCCCTGTTGGAAATAACTCATCACAATATAAACGTTTTTTGTTCCATATAGTGTCCTGTAGTAGGAAAGACCACAAAAAGTCCTGAGAAAAATTTATTTTTTGAATTTCGACCCATATAAGGATGGGTGGACATGGGTGGAGATGGGTGGAGATGCCACTATGTATTATTTTGAAGAGTAGCCCGTAACTTTTGCCCTGTTGGAAATAACTCATCACAATATAAACGTTTTTTGTTCCATATAGTGTCCTGTAGTAGGAAAGACCACAAAAAGTCCTGAGAAAAATTTATTTTTTGAATTTCGACCCATATAAGGATGGGTGGACATGGGTGGAGATGGGTGGAGATGCCACTATGTATTTTTTTGAAGAGTAGCCCGTAACTTTTGCCCTGTTGGAAATAACTCATCACAATATAAACGTTTTTTTTTCCATATAGTGTCCTGTAGTAGGAAAGACCACAAAAAGTCCTGAGAAAAATTTATTTGTTGAATTTCGACCCATATAAGGATGGGTGGACATGGGTGGAGATGGGTGGAGATGCCACTATGTATTTTTTTGAAGAGTAGCCCGTAACTTTTGCCCTGTTGGAAATAACTCATCACAATATAAACGTTTTTTGTTCCATATAGTGTCCTGTAGTAGGATAGACCAGAACAAGTCCTGAGAAAAATTTATTTGTTGAGTTTCGACCAGTAGAAGGATGGGTGGACATGGGTGGAGATGGGTGAAGATGCCACTATGTATTTTTTTGAAGAGTAGCCCGTAACTTTTGCCCTGTTGGAAATAACTCATCACAATATAAACGTTTTTTATTCCATATAGTGTCCTGTAGTAGGAAAGACCACAAAAAGTTCTGAGAAAAATTTATTTTTTGAATTTCGACCCATATAAGGATGGGTGGACATGGGTGGAGATGGGTGGAGATGCCACTATGTATTTTTTTGAAGAGTAGCCCGTAACTTTTGCCCTGTTGGAAATAACTCATCACAATATAAACGTTTTTTCTTCCATATAGTGTCCTGTAGTAGGAAAGACCACAAAAAGTCCTGAGAAAAATTTATTTTTTGAATTTCGACCCATATAAGGATGGGTGGACATGGGTGGAGATGGGTGGATATGCCACTATGTATTTTTTCGAAGAGTAGCCCGTAACTTTTGCCCTGTTGGAAATAACCCATTACAATATCAACGTTTTTTGTTCCATATAGTGTCCTGTAGTAGGAAAGACCACAAAAAGTCCTGAGAAAAATTTATTTTTTGAATTTCGACCCATATAAGGATGGGTGGACATGGGTGGAGATGGGTGGAGATGCCACTATGTATTTTTTTGAAGAGTAGCCCGTAACTTTTGCCCTGTTGGAAATAACTCATCACAATATAAACGTTTTTCGTTCCATATAGTGTCCTGTAGTAGGAAAGACCACAAAAAGTCCTGAGAAAAATTTATTTTTTGAATTTCGACCCATATAAGGATGGGTGGACATGGGTGGAGATGGGTGGAGATGCCACTATGTATTTTTTTGAAGAGTAGCCCGTAACTTTTGCCCTGTTGGAAATAACTCATCACAATATAAACGTTTTTTGTTCCATATAGTGTCCTGTAGTAGGAAAGACCACAAAAAGTCCTGAGAAAAATTTATTTTTTGAATTTCGACCCATATAAAGATGGGTGGACATGGGTGGAGATGGGTGGAGATGCCACTATGTATTTTTTTGAAGAGTAGCCCGTAACTTTTGCCCTGTTGGAAATAACTCATCACAATATAAACGTTTTTCGTTCCATATAGTGTCCTGTAGTAGGAAAGACCACAAAAAGTCCTGAGAAAAATTTATTTTTTGAATTTCGACCCATATAAGGATGGTCGGACATAGGTGGAGTTGGGTGGAGATGCCACTATGTATTTTTTTGAAGAGTAGCCCGTAACTTTTGCCCTGTTGGAAATATCCCATCACAATATTAACGTTTTTTGTTCCTTATGGTGTCCTGTAGTAGAATAGACCAGAACAAGTCCTGAGAAAAATTTATTTGTTGAGTTTCGACCAGTAGAAGGATGGGTGGACATGGGTGGAGATGGGTGGAGATGCCACTATGTATTTTTTTGAAGAGTAGCCCGTAACTTTTGCCCTGTTGGAAATAACCCATCACAATATTAACGTTTTTTGTTCCTTATGGTGTCCTGTAGTAGGAAAGACCACAAAAACTCCTGAGAAAAATTTAATTTTTAAGTTTCGACCCATATAAGGATGGGTGAACATGGGTGGACATGGGTGGAGATGCTACTATGTATTCTGATGAAGAGTAGCCCGTAACTTTTGGCCTGTTGGAAATATTCCATCACAATAATAACGTTTTTTGTTCCTTATGGTGTCCTGTAGTAGGACAGACCACAAAAAGTCCTGAGAAAAATTTATCTTTCGAGTTTCGACCCATATAAGGATGGGTGGACATGGGTGGAGATGGGTGGATATGCCACTATGTATTTTTTTGAAGAGTAGCCCGTAACTTTTGCCCTGTTGGAAATAATCCGTCACAATACAAACGTTTTTCGTTCCATATAGTGTCCTGTAGTAGGATAGACCAGAACAAGTCCTGAGAAAAATTTATTTTTAGAGTTTCGACCAGTAGAAGGATGGGTCGACATGGGTGGAGATGGGTGGAGATGCCACTATATATTTTTTTGAAGAGTAGCCCGTAACTTTTACTCTGTTGGAAATAACTCATCACAATATAAACGTTTTTTGTTCCATATAGTGTCCTGTAGTAGAAAAGACCACAAAAAGTCCTGAGAAAAATTTATTTTTTGAATTTCGACCCATATAAGGATGGGTGGACATGGGTGGAGATGGGTGGAGATGCCACTATGTATTTTTTTGAAGAGTAGCCCGTAACTTTTGCCCTGTTGGAAATAACTCATCACAATATAAACGTTTTTTGTTCCATATAGTGTCCTGTAGTAGGAAAGACCACAAAAAGTCCTGAGAAAAATTTATTTTTTGAATTTCGACCCATATAAGGATGGGTGGACATGGGTGGAGATGGGTGGAGATGCCACTATGTATTTTTTTGAAGAGTAGCCCGTAACTTTTGCCCTGTTGGAAATAACTCATCACAATATAAACGTTTTTTGTTCCATATAGTGTCCTGTAGTAGGAAAGACCACAAAAAGTCCTGAGAAAAATTTATTTTTTGAATTTCGACCCATATAAGGATGGGAGGACATGGGTGGAGATGGGTGGAGATGCCACTATGTATTTTTTTGAAGAGTAGCCCGTAACTTTTGCCCTGTTGGAAATAACTCATCACAATATAAACGTTTTTTGTTCCATATAGTGTCCTGTAGTAGGAAAGACCACAAAAAGTCCTGAGAAAAATTTATTTTTTGAATTTCGACCCATATAAGGATGGGTGGACATGGGTGGAGATGGGTGGAGATGCCACTATGTATTTTTTTGAAGAGTAGCCCGTAACTTTTGCCCTGTTGGAAATAACTCATCACAATATAAACGTTTTTTGTTCCATATAGTGTCCTGTAGTAGGATAGACCAGAACAAGTCCTGAGAAAAATTTATTTGTTGAGTTTCGACCAGTAGAAGGATGGGTGGACATGGGTGGAGATGGGTGAAGATGCCACTATGTATTTTTTTGAAGAGTAGCCCGTAACTTTTGCCCTGTTGGAAATAACTCATCACAATATAAACGTTTTTTATTCCATATAGTGTCCTGTAGTAGGAAAGACCACAAAAAGTTCTGAGAAAAATTTATTTTTTGAATTTCGACCCATATAAGGATGGGTGGACATGGGTGGAGATGGGTGGAGATGCCACTATGTATTTTTTTGAAGAGTAGCCCGTAACTTTTGCCCTGTTGGAAATAACTCATCACAATATAAACGTTTTTTCTTCCATATAGTGTCCTGTAGTAGGAAAGACCACAAAAAGTCCTGAGAAAAATTTATTTTTTGAATTTCGACCCATATAAGGATGGGTGGACATGGGTGGAGATGGGTGGATATGCCACTATGTATTTTTTCGAAGAGTAGCCCGTAACTTTTGCCCTGTTGGAAATAACCCATTACAATATCAACGTTTTTTGTTCCATATAGTGTCCTGTAGTAGGAAAGACCACAAAAAGTCCTGAGAAAAATTTATTTTTTGAATTTCGACCCATATAAGGATGGGTGGACATGGGTGGAGATGGGTGGAGATGCCACTATGTATTTTTTTGAAGAGTAGCCCGTAACTTTTGCCCTGTTGGAAATAACTCATCACAATATAAACGTTTTTCGTTCCATATAGTGTCCTGTAGTAGGAAAGACCACAAAAAGTCCTGAGAAAAATTTATTTTTTGAATTTCGACCCATATAAGGATGGGTGGACATGGGTGGAGATGGGTGGAGATGCCACTATGTATTTTTTTGAAGAGTAGCCCGTAACTTTTGCCCTGTTGGAAATAACTCATCACAATATAAACGTTTTTTGTTCCATATAGTGTCCTGTAGTAGGAAAGACCACAAAAAGTCCTGAGAAAAATTTATTTTTTGAATTTCGACCCATATAAAGATGGGTGGACATGGGTGGAGATGGGTGGAGATGCCACTATGTATTTTTTTGAAGAGTAGCCCGTAACTTTTGCCCTGTTGGAAATAACTCATCACAATATAAACGTTTTTCGTTCCATATAGTGTCCTGTAGTAGGAAAGACCACAAAAAGTCCTGAGAAAAATTTATTTTTTGAATTTCGACCCATATAAGGATGGTCGGACATAGGTGGAGTTGGGTGGAGATGCCACTATGTATTTTTTTGAAGAGTAGCCCGTAACTTTTGCCCTGTTGGAAATATCCCATCACAATATTAACGTTTTTTGTTCCTTATGGTGTCCTGTAGTAGAATAGACCAGAACAAGTCCTGAGAAAAATTTATTTGTTGAGTTTCGACCAGTAGAAGGATGGGTGGACATGGGTGGAGATGGGTGGAGATGCCACTATGTATTTTTTTGAAGAGTAGCCCGTAACTTTTGCCCTGTTGGAAATAACCCATCACAATATTAACGTTTTTTGTTCCTTATGGTGTCCTGTAGTAGGAAAGACCACAAAAACTCCTGAGAAAAATTTAATTTTTAAGTTTCGACCCATATAAGGATGGGTGAACATGGGTGGACATGGGTGGAGATGCTACTATGTATTCTGATGAAGAGTAGCCCGTAACTTTTGGCCTGTTGGAAATATTCCATCACAATAATAACGTTTTTTGTTCCTTATGGTGTCCTGTAGTAGGACAGACCACAAAAAGTCCTGAGAAAAATTTATCTTTCGAGTTTCGACCCATATAAGGATGGGTGGACATGGGTGGAGATGGGTGGATATGCCACTATGTATTTTTTTGAAGAGTAGCCCGTAACTTTTGCCCTGTTGGAAATAATCCGTCACAATACAAACGTTTTTCGTTCCATATAGTGTCCTGTAGTAGGATAGACCAGAACAAGTCCTGAGAAAAATTTATTTTTAGAGTTTCGACCAGTAGAAGGATGGGTCGACATGGGTGGAGATGGGTGGAGATGCCACTATATATTTTTTTGAAGAGTAGCCCGTAACTTTTACTCTGTTGGAAATAACTCATCACAATATAAACGTTTTTTGTTCCATATAGTGTCCTGTAGTAGAAAAGACCACAAAAAGTCCTGAGAAAAATTTATTTTTTGAATTTCGACCCATATAAGGATGGGTGGACATGGGTGGAGATGGGTGGAGATGCCACTATGTATTTTTTTGAAGAGTAGCCCGTAACTTTTGCCCTGTTGGAAATAACTCATCACAATATAAACGTTTTTTGTTCCATATAGTGTCCTGTAGTAGGAAAGACCACAAAAAGTCCTGAGAAAAATTTATTTTTTGAATTTCGACCCATATAAGGATGGGTGGACATGGGTGGAGATGGGTGGAGATGCCACTATGTATTTTTTTGAAGAGTAGCCCGTAACTTTTGCCCTGTTGGAAATAACTCATCACAATATAAACGTTTTTTCTTCCATATAGTGTCCTGTAGTAGGAAAGACCACAAAAAGTCCTGAGAAAAATTTATTTTTTGAATTTCGACCCATATAAGGATGGGTGGACATGGGTGGAGATGGGTGGATATGCCACTATGTATTTTTTCGAAGAGTAGCCCGTAACTTTTGCCCTGTTGGAAATAACCCATTACAATATCAACGTTTTTTGTTCCATATAGTGTCCTGTAGTAGGAAAGACCACAAAAAGTCCTGAGAAAAATTTATTTTTTGAATTTCGACCCATATAAGGATGGGTGGACATGGGTGGAGATGGGTGGAGATGCCACTATGTATTTTTTTGAAGAGTAGCCCGTAACTTTTGCCCTGTTGGAAATAACTCATCACAATATAAACGTTTTTCGTTCCATATAGTGTCCTGTAGTAGGAAAGACCACAAAAAGTCCTGAGAAAAATTTATTTTTTGAATTTCGACCCATATAAGGATGGGTGGACATGGGTGGAGATGGGTGGAGATGCCACTATGTATTTTTTTGAAGAGTAGCCCGTAACTTTTGCCCTGTTGGAAATAACTCATCACAATATAAACGTTTTTTGTTCCATATAGTGTCCTGTAGTAGGAAAGACCACAAAAAGTCCTGAGAAAAATTTATTTTTTGAATTTCGACCCATATAAAGATGGGTGGACATGGGTGGAGATGGGTGGAGATGCCACTATGTATTTTTTTGAAGAGTAGCCCGTAACTTTTGCCCTGTTGGAAATAACTCATCACAATATAAACGTTTTTCGTTCCATATAGTGTCCTGTAGTAGGAAAGACCACAAAAAGTCCTGAGAAAAATTTATTTTTTGAATTTCGACCCATATAAGGATGGTCGGACATAGGTGGAGTTGGGTGGAGATGCCACTATGTATTTTTTTGAAGAGTAGCCCGTAACTTTTGCCCTGTTGGAAATATCCCATCACAATATTAACGTTTTTTGTTCCTTATGGTGTCCTGTAGTAGAATAGACCAGAACAAGTCCTGAGAAAAATTTATTTGTTGAGTTTCGACCAGTAGAAGGATGGGTGGACATGGGTGGAGATGGGTGGAGATGCCACTATGTATTTTTTTGAAGAGTAGCCCGTAACTTTTGCCCTGTTGGAAATAACCCATCACAATATTAACGTTTTTTGTTCCTTATGGTGTCCTGTAGTAGGAAAGACCACAAAAACTCCTGAGAAAAATTTAATTTTTAAGTTTCGACCCATATAAGGATGGGTGAACATGGGTGGACATGGGTGGAGATGCTACTATGTATTCTGATGAAGAGTAGCCCGTAACTTTTGGCCTGTTGGAAATATTCCATCACAATAATAACGTTTTTTGTTCCTTATGGTGTCCTGTAGTAGGACAGACCACAAAAAGTCCTGAGAAAAATTTATCTTTCGAGTTTCGACCCATATAAGGATGGGTGGACATGGGTGGAGATGGGTGGATATGCCACTATGTATTTTTTTGAAGAGTAGCCCGTAACTTTTGCCCTGTTGGAAATAATCCGTCACAATACAAACGTTTTTCGTTCCATATAGTGTCCTGTAGTAGGATAGACCAGAACAAGTCCTGAGAAAAATTTATTTTTAGAGTTTCGACCAGTAGAAGGATGGGTCGACATGGGTGGAGATGGGTGGAGATGCCACTATATATTTTTTTGAAGAGTAGCCCGTAACTTTTACTCTGTTGGAAATAACTCATCACAATATAAACGTTTTTTGTTCCATATAGTGTCCTGTAGTAGAAAAGACCACAAAAAGTCCTGAGAAAAATTTATTTTTTGAATTTCGACCCATATAAGGATGGGTGGACATGGGTGGAGATGGGTGGAGATGCCACTATGTATTTTTTTGAAGAGTAGCCCGTAACTTTTGCCCTGTTGGAAATAACTCATCACAATATAAACGTTTTTTGTTCCATATAGTGTCCTGTAGTAGGAAAGACCACAAAAAGTCCTGAGAAAAATTTATTTTTTGAATTTCGACCCATATAAGGATGGGTGGACATGGGTGGAGATGGGTGGAGATGCCACTATGTATTTTTTTGAAGAGTAGCCCGTAACTTTTGCCCTGTTGGAAATAACTCATCACAATATAAACGTTTTTTGTTCCATATAGTGTCCTGTAGTAGGAAAGACCACAAAAAGTCCTGAGAAAAATTTATTTTTTGAATTTCGACCCATATAAGGATGGGAGGACATGGGTGGAGATGGGTGGAGATGCCACTATGTATTTTTTTGAAGAGTAGCCCGTAACTTTTGCCCTGTTGGAAATAACTCATCACAATATAAACGTTTTTTGTTCCATATAGTGTCCTGTAGTAGGAAAGACCACAAAAAGTCCTGAGAAAAATTTATTTTTTGAATTTCGACCCATATAAGGATGGGTGGACATGGGTGGAGATGGGTGGAGATGCCACTATGTATTATTTTGAAGAGTAGCCCGTAACTTTTGCCCTGTTGGAAATAACTCATCACAATATAAACGTTTTTTGTTCCATATAGTGTCCTGTAGTAGGAAAGACCACAAAAAGTCCTGAGAAAAATTTATTTTTTGAATTTCGACCCATATAAGGATGGGTGGACATGGGTGGAGATGGGTGGAGATGCCACTATGTATTTTTTTGAAGAGTAGCCCGTAACTTTTGCCCTGTTGGAAATAACTCATCACAATATAAACGTTTTTTGTTCCATATAGTGTCCTGTAGTAGGAAAGACCACAAAAAGTCCTGAGAAAAATTTATTTGTTGAATTTCGACCCATATAAGGATGGGTGGACATGGGTGGAGATGGGTGGAGATGCCACTATGTATTTTTTTGAAGAGTAGCCCGTAACTTTTGCCCTGTTGGAAATAACTCATCACAATATAAACGTTTTTTGTTCCATATAGTGTCCTGTAGTAGGAAAGACCACAAAAAGTCCTGAGAAAAATTTATTTGTTGAATTTCGACCCATATAAGGATGGGTGGACATGGGTGGAGATGGGTGGAGATGCCACTATGTATTTTTTTGAAGAGTAGCCCGTAACTTTTGCCCTGTTGGAAATAACTCATCACAATATAAACGTTTTTTGTTCCATATAGTGTCCTGTAGTAGGATAGACCAGAACAAGTCCTGAGAAAAATTTATTTGTTGAGTTTCGACCAGTAGAAGGATGGGTGGACATGGGTGGAGATGGGTGAAGATGCCACTATGTATTTTTTTGAAGAGTAGCCCGTAACTTTTGCCCTGTTGGAAATAACTCATCACAATATAAACGTTTTTTGTTCCATATAGTGTCCTGTAGTAGGAAAGACCACAAAAAGTCCTGAGAAAAATTTATTTTTTGAATTTCGACCCATATAAGGATGGGTGGAC
The DNA here is from genome assembly GCF_029852145.1 of Microplitis mediator. NCBI lineage: Eukaryota > Metazoa > Arthropoda > Insecta > Hymenoptera > Braconidae > Microplitis > Microplitis mediator. The sequence goes on from NW_026643292.1 coordinate 50,487, forward strand.
ATGGGTGGAGATGGGTGGAGATGCCACTATGTATTTTTTTGAAGAGTAGCCCGTAACTTTTGCCCTGTTGGAAATAACTCATCACAATATAAACGTTTTTTCTTCCATATAGTGTCCTGTAGTAGGAAAGACCACAAAAAGTCCTGAGAAAAATTTATTTTTTGAATTTCGACCCATATAAGGATGGGTGGACATGGGTGGAGATGGGTGGAGATGCCACTATGTATTTTTTTGAAGAGTAGCCCGTAACTTTTGCCCTGTTGGAAATAACTCATCACAATATAAACGTTTTTTGTTCCATATAGTGTCCTGTAGTAGGAAAGACCACAAAAAGTCCTGAGAAAAATTTATTTTTTGAATTACGACCCATATAAGGATGGGTGGACATGGGTGGAGATGGGTGGAGATGCCACTATGTATTTTTTTGAAGAGTAGCCCGTAACTTTTGCCCTGTTGGAAATAACTCATCACAATATAAACGTTTTTTGTTCCATATAGTGTCCTGTAGTAGGAAAGACCACAAAAAGTCCTGAGAAAAATTTATTTTTTGAATTTCGACCCATATAAGGATGGGTGGACATGGGTGGAGATGGGTGGAGATGCCACTATGTATTTTTTTGAAGAGTAGCCCGTAACTTTTGCCCTGTTGGAAATAACTCATCACAATATAAACGTTTTTTGTTCCATATAGTGTCCTGTAGTAGGATAGACCACAAAAAGTCCTGAGAAAAATTTATTTTTTGAATTTCGACCCATATAAGGATGGGTGGACATGGGTGGAGATGGGTGGAGATGCCACTATGTATTTTTTTGAAGAGTAGCCCGTAACTTTTGCCCTGTTGGAAATAACTCATCACAATATAAACGTTTTTTGTTCCATATAGTGTCCTGTAGTAGGAAAGACCACAAAAAGTCCTGAGAAAAATTTATTTGTTGAGTTTCGACCAGTAGAAGGATGGGTGGACATGGGTGGAGATGGGTGGAGATGCCACTATGTATTTTTTTGAAGAGTAGCCCGTAACTTTTGCCCTGTTGAAAATAACTCATCACAATATAAACGTTTTTTGTTCCATATAGTGTCTTGTAGTAGGAAAGACCACAAAAAGTCCTGAGAAAAATTTATTTTTTGAATTTCGACCCATATAAGGATGGGTGGACATGGGTGGAGATGGGTGGATATGCCACTATGTATTTTTTCGAAGAGTAGCCCGTAACTTTTGCCCTGTTGGAAATAACCCATTACAATATCAACGTTTTTTGTTCCATATAGTGTCCTGTAGTAGGAAAGACCACAAAAAGTCCTGAGAAAAATTTATTTGTTGAGTTTCGACCAGTAGAAGGATGGGTGGACATGGGTGGAGATGGGTGGAGATGCCACTATGTATTTTTTTGAAGAGTAGCCCGTAACTTTTGCCCTGTTGGAAATAACTCATCACAATATTAACGTTTTTTGTTCCATATAGTGTCCTGTAGTAGGAAAGACCACAAAAAGTCCTGAGAAAAATTTATTTGTTGAGTTTCGACCAGTAGAAGGATGGGTGGACATGGGTGGAGATGGGTGGAGATGCCACTATGTATTTTTTTGAAGAGTAGCCCGTAACTTTTGCCCTGTTGGAAATAACTCATCACAATATAAACGTTTTTTGTTCCATATAGTGTCCTGTAGTAGGAAAGACCACAAAAAGTCCTGAGAAAAATTTATTTTTTGAATTTCGACCCATATAAGGATGGGTGGACATGGGTGGAGATGGGTGGATATGCCACTATGTATTTTTTCGAAGAGTAGCCCGTAACTTTTGCCCTGTTGGAAATAACCCATTACAATATCAACGTTTTTTGTTCCATATAGTGTCCTGTAGTAGGAAAGACCACAAAAAGTCCTGAGAAAAATTTATTTGTTGAGTATCGACCAGTAGAAGGATGGGTGGACATGGGTGGAGATGGGTGGAGATGCCACTATGTATTTTTTTGAAGAGTAGCCCGTAACTTTTGCCCTGTTGGAAATAACTCATCACAATATAAACGTTTTTTGTTTCATATAGTTTCCTGTAGAAGGAAAGACCACAAAAAGTCCTGAGAAAAATTTATTTGTTGAGTTTCGACCAGTAGAAGGATGGGTGGACATGGGTGAAGATGGGTGGAGATGCCACTATGTATTTTTTTGAAGAGTAGCCCGTAACTTTTGCCCTGTTGGAAATAACTCATCACAATATAAACGTTTTTTGTTCCATATAGTGTCCTGTAGTAGGATAGACCAGAACAAGTCCTGAGAAAAATTTATTTTTAGAGTTTCGACCAGTAGAAGGATGGGTCGACATGGGTGGAGATGGGTGGAGATGCCACTATGTATTTTTTTGAAGAGTAGCCCGTAACTTTTGCCCTGTTGGAAATAACTCATCACAATATAAACGTTTTTTGTTCCATATAGTGTCCTGTAGTAGGAAAGACCACAAAAAGTCCTGAGAAAAATTTATTTTTAGAATTTCGACCCATATAAGGATGGGTGGACATGGGTGGAGATGGGTGGAGATGCCACTATGTATTTTTTTGAAGAGTAGCCCGTAACTTTTGCCCTGTTGGAAATAACTCATCACAATATAAACGTTTTTCGTTCCATATAGTGTCCTGTAGTAGGAAAGACCACAAAAAGTCCTGAGAAAAATTTATTTTTTGAATTTCGACCCATATAAGGATGGGTGGACATGGGTGGAGATGGGTGGAGATGCCACTATGTATTTTTTTGAAGAGTAGCCCGTAACTTTTGCCCTGTTGGAAATAACTCATCACAATATAAACGTTTTTCGTTCCATATAGTGTCCTGTAGTAGGAAAGACCACAAAAAGTCCTGAGAAAAATTTATTTTTTGAATTTCGACCCATATGAGGATGGGTGGACATGGGTGGAGATGGGTGGAGATGCCACTATGTATTTTTTTGAAGAGTAGCCCGTAACTTTTGCCCTGTTGGAAATAACTCATCACAATATAAACGTTTTTTGTTCCATATAGTGTCCTGTAGTAGGAAAGACCACAAAAAGTCCTGAGAAAAATTTATTTTTAGAATTTCGACCCATATAAGGATGGGTGGACATGGGTGGAGATGGGTGGATATGCCACTATGTATTTTTTCGAAGAGTAGCCCGTAACTTTTGCCCTGTTGGAAATAACTCATCACAATATAAACGTTTTTTGTTCCATATAGTGTCTTGTAGTAGGAAAGACCACAAAAAGTCCTGAGAAAAATTTATTTTTTGAATTTCGACCCATATAAGGATGGGTGGACATGGGTGGAGATGGGTGGATATGCCACTATGTATTTTTTCGAAGAGTAGCCCGTAACTTTTGCCCTGTTGGAAATAACTCATCACAATATAAACGTTTTTTGTTCCATATAGTGTCTTGTAGTAGGAAAGACCACAAAAAGTCCTGAGAAAAATTTATTTTTTGAATTTCGACCCATATAAGGATGGGTGGACATGGGTGGAGATGGGTGGATATGCCACTATGTATTTTTTCGAAGAGTAGCCCGTAACTTTTGCCCTGTTGGAAATAACCCATTACAATATCAACGTTTTTTGTTCCATATAGTGTCCTGTAGTAGGAAAGACCACAAAAAGTCCTGAGAAAAATTTATTTGTTGAGTTTCGACCAGTAGAAGGATGGGTAGACATGGGTGGAGATGGGTGGAGATGCCACTATGTATTTTTTTGAAGAGTAGCCCGTAACTTTTGCCCTGTTGGAAATAACTCATCACAATATAAACGTTTTTTGTTCCATATAGTGTCCTGTAGTAGGAAAGACCACAAAAAGTCCTGAGAAAAATTTATTTTTTGAATTTCGACCCATATAAGGATGGGTGGACATGGGTGGAGATGGGTGGAGATGCCACTATGTATTTTTTTGAAGAGTAGCCCGTAACTTTTGCCCTGTTGGAAATAACTCATCACAATATAAACGTTTTTTGTTCCATATAGTGTCCTGTAGTAGGAAAGACCACAAAAAGTCCTGAGAAAAATTTATTTTTTGAATTTCGACCCATATAAGGATGGGTGGACATGGGTGGAGATGGGTGGAGATGCCACTATGTATTTTTTTGAAGAGTAGCCCGTAACTTTTGCCCTGTTGGAAACAACTCATCACAATATAAACGTTTTTTGTTCCATATAGTGTCCTGTAGTCGGAAAGACCACAAAAAGTCCTGAGAAAAATTTATTTGTTGAGTTTCGACCAGTAGAAGGATGGGTGGACATGGGTGGAGATGGGTGGAGATGCCACTATGTATTTTTTTGAAGAGTAGCCCGTAACTTTTGCCCTGTTGGAAATAACTCATCACAATATAAACGTTTTTTGTTCCATATAGTGTCCTGTAGTAGGAAAGACCACAAAAAGTCCTGAGAAAAATTTATTTTTTGAATTTCGACCCATATAAGGATGGGTGGACATGGGTGGAGATGGGTGGATATGCCACTATGTATTTTTTCGAAGAGTAGCCCGTAACTTTTGGCCTGTTGGAAATATTCCATCACAATAATAACGTTTTTTGTTCCTTATGGTGTCCTGTAGTAGGACAGACCACAAAAAGTCCTGAGAAAAATTTATCTTTCGAGTTTCGACCCATATAAGGATGGGTGGACATGGGTGGAGATGGGTGGATATGCCACTATGTATTTTTTTGAAGAGTAGCCCGTAACTTTTGCCCTGTTGGAAATAACTCATCACAATATAAACGTTTTTTGTTCCATATAGTGTCCTGTAGTAGGAAAGACCACAAAAAGTCCTGAGAAAAATTTATTTTTTGAATTTCGACCCATATAAGGATGGGTGGACATGGGTGGAGATGGGTGGAGATGCCACTATGTATTTTTTTGAAGAGTAGCCCGTAACTTTTGCCCTGTTGGAAATAACCCATCACAATATAAACGTTTTTTGTTCCATATAGTGTCCTGTAGTAGGAAAGACCACAAAAAGTACTGAGAAAAATTTATTTTTTGAATTTCGACCCATATAAGGATGGGTGGACATGGGTGGAGATGGGTGGAGATGCCACTATGTATTTTTTTGAAGAGTAGCCCGTAACTTTTGCCCTGTTGGAAATAACTCATCACAATATAAACGTTTTTTGTTCCATATAGTGTCCTGTAGTAGGAAAGACCACAAAAAGTCCTGAGAAAAATTTATTTTTTGAATTTCGACCCATATAAGGATGGGTGGACATGGGTGGAGATGGGTGGAGATGCCACTATGTATTTTTTTGAAGAGTAGCCCGTAACTTTTGCCCTGTTGGAAATAACCCATCACAATATAAACGTTTTTTGTTCCATATAGTGTCCTGTAGTAGGAAAGACCACAAAAAGTCCTGAGAAAAATTTATTTGTTGAGTTTCGACCAGTAGAAGGATGGGTGGACATGGGTGGAGATGGGTGGAGATGCCACTATGTATTTTTTTGAAGAGTAGCCCGTAACTTTTGCCCTGTTGGAAATAACTCATCACAATATAAACGTTTTTTGTTCCATATAGTGTCCTGTAGTAGGAAAGACCACAAAAAGTCCTGAGAAAAATTTATTTTTTGAATTTCGACCCATATAAGGATGGGTGGACATGGGTGGAGATGGGTGGAGATGCCACTATGTATTATTTTGAAGAGTAGCCCGTAACTTTTGCCCTGTTGGAAATAACTCATCACAATATAAACGTTTTTTGTTCCATATAGTGTCCTGTAGTAGGAAAGACCACAAAAAGTCCTGAGAAAAATTTATTTTTTGAATTTCGACCCATATAAGGATGGGTGGACATGGGTGGAGATGGGTGGAGATGCCACTATGTATTTTTTTGAAGAGTAGCCCGTAACTTTTGCCCTGTTGGAAATAACTCATCACAATATAAACGTTTTTTGTTCCATATAGTGTCCTGTAGTAGGAAAGACCACAAAAAGTCCTGAGAAAAATTTATTTGTTGAATTTCGACCCATTAAGGATGGGTGGACATGGGTGGAGATGGATGGAGATGCCACTATGTATTTTTTTGAAGACTAGCCCGTAACTTTTGCCCTGTTGGAAATAACTCATCACAATATAAACGTTTTTTGTTCCATATAGTGTCCTGTAGTAGGAAAGACCACAAAAAGTCCTGAAAAAAATTTATTTTTTGAATTTCGACCCATATAAGGATGGGTGGACATGGGTGGAGATGGGTGGAGATGCCACTATGTATTTTTTTGAAGAGTAGCCCGTAACTTTTGCCCTGTTGGAAATAACCCATCACAATATGAACGTTTTTTGTTCCATATAGTGTCCTGTAGTAGGAAAGACCACAAAAAGTCCTGAGAAAAATTTATTTGTTGAGTTTCGACCAGTAGAAGGATGGGTGGACATGGGTGGAGATGGGTGGAGATGCCACTATGTATTTTTTTGAAGAGTAGCCCGTAACTTTTGCCCTGTTGGAAATAACTCATCACAATATAAACGTTTTTTGTTCCATATAGTGTCCTGTAGTAGGATAGACCAGAACAAGTCCTGAGAAAAATTTATTTGTTGAGTTTCGACCAGTAGAAGGATGGGTGGACATGGGTGGAGATGGGTGGAGATGCCACTATGTATTTTTTTGAAGAGTAGCCCGTAACTTTTGCCCTGTTGGAAATAACTCATCACAATATAAACGTTTTTTGTTCCATATAGTGTCCTGTAGTAGGAAAGACCCCAGAAAGTCCTGAGAAAAATTTATTTTTTGAATTTCGACCCATATAAGGATGGGTGGACATGGGTGGAGATGGGTGGAGATGCCACTATGTATTTTTTTGAAGAGTAGCCCGTAACTTTTGCCCTGTTGGAAATAACCCATCACAATATAAACGTTTTTTGTTCCATATAGTGTCCTGTAGTAGGAAAGACCACAAAAAGTCCTGAGAAAAATTTATTTGTTGAGTTTCGACCAGTAGAAGGATGGGTGGACATGGGTGGAGATGGGTGGAGATGCCACTATGTATTTTTTTGAAGAGTAGCCCGTAACTTTTGCCCTGTTGGAAATAACTCATCACAATATAAACGTTTTTTGTTCCATATAGTGTCCTGTAGTAGGAAAGACCACAAAAAGTCCTGAGAAAAATTTATTTTTTGAATTTCGACCCATATAAGGATGGGTGGACATGGGTGGAGATGGGTAGAGATGCCACTATGTATTATTTTGAAGAGTAGCCCGTAACTTTTGCCCTGTTGGAAATAACTCATCACAATATAAACGTTTTTTGTTCCATATAGTGTCCTGTAGTAGGAAAGACCACAAAAAGTCCTGAGAAAAATTTATTTTTTGAATTTCGACCCATATAAGGATGGGTGGACATGGGTGGAGATGGGTGGAGATGCCACTATGTATTTTTTTGAAGAGTAGCCCGTAACTTTTGCCCTGTTGGAAATAACTCATCACAATATAAACGTTTTTTGTTCCATATAGTGTCCTGTAGTAGGAAAGACCACAAAAAGTCCTGAGAAAAATTTATTTTTTGAATTTCGACCCATATAAGGATGGGTGGACATGGGTGGAGATGGGTGGAGATGCCACTATGTATTTTTTTGAAGAGTAGCCCGTAACTTTTGCCCTGTTGGAAATAACTCATCACAATATAAACGTTTTTTGTTCCATATAGTGTCCTGTAGTAGGAAAGACCACAAAAAGTCCTGAGAAAAATTTATTTGTTGAGTTTCGACCAGTAGAAGGATGGGTAGACATGGGTGGAGATGGGTGGAGATGCCACTATGTATTTTTTTGAAGAGTAGCCCGTAACTTTTGCCCTGTTGGAAATAACTCATCACAATATCAACGTTTTTTGTTCCATATAGTGTCCTGTAGTAGAAAAGACCACAAAAAGTCCTGAGAAAAATTTGTTTTTTGAATTTCGACCCATATAAGGATGGGTGGACATGGGTGGAGATGGGTGGAGATGCCACTATGTATTTTTTTGAAGAGTAGCCCGTAACTTTTGCCCTGTTGGAAATAACTCATCACAATATAAACGTTTTTTGTTCCATATAGTGTCCTGTAGTAGGAAAGACCACAAAAAGTCCTGAGAAAAATTTATTTTTTGAATTTCGACCCATATAAGGATGGGTGGACATGGGTGGAGATGGGTGGATATGCCACTATGTATTTTTTCGAAGAGTAGCCCGTAACTTTTGCCCTGTTGGAAATAACCCATTACAATATCAACGTTTTTTGTTTCATATAGTGTCCTGTAGTAGGAAAGACCACAAAAAGTCCTGAGAAAAATTTATTTGTTGAGTTTCGACCAGTAGAAGGATGGGTGGACATGGGTGGAGATGGGTGGAGATGCCACTATGTATTTTTTTGATGAGTAGCCCGTAACTTTTGCCCTGTTGGAAATAACCCATCACAATATAAACGTTTTTTGTTTCATATAGTTTCCTGTAGAAGGAAAGACCACAAAAAGTCCTGAGAAAAATTTATTTGTTGAGTTTCGACCAGTAGAAGGATGGGTGGACATGGGTGGAGATGGGTGGAGATGCCACTATGTATTTTTTTGAAGAGTAGCCCGTAACTTTTGCCCTGTTGGAAATAACTCATCACAATATAAACGTTTTTTGTTCCATATAGTGTCCTGTAGTAGGAAAGACCACAAAAAGTCCTGAGAAAAATTTATTTGTTGAGTTTCGACCAGTAGAAGGATGGGTGGACATGGGTGGAGATGGGTGGAGATGCCACTATGTATTTTTTTGAAGAGTAGCCCGTAACTTTTGCCCTGTTGGAAATAACTCATCACAATATAAACGTTTTTTGTTCCATATAGTGTCCTGTAGTAGGATAGACCAGAACAAGTCCTGAGAAAAATTTATTTTTAGAGTTTCGACCAGTAGAAGGATGGGTCGACATGGGTGGAGATGGGTGGAGATGCCACTATATATTTTTTTGAAGAGTAGCCCGTAACTTTTACCCTGTTGGAAATAACTCATCACAATATAAACGTTTTTTGTTCCATATAGTGTCCTATAGTAGGAAAGACCACAAAAAGTCCTGAGAAAAATTTATTTTTTGAATTTCGACCCATATAAGGATGGGTGGACATGGGAGGAGATGGGTGGAGATGCCACTATGTATTTTTTTGAAGAGTAGCCCGTAACTTTTGCCCTGTTGGAAATAACTCATCACAATATAAACGTTTTTCGTTCCATATAGTGTCCTGTAGTAGGAAAGACCACAAAAAGTCCTGAGAAAAATTTATTTTTTGAATTTCGACCCATATAAGGATGGGTGGACATGGGTGGAGATGGGTGGAGATGCCACTATGTATTTTTTTGAAGAGTAGCCCGTAACTTTTGGCCTGTTGGAAATATTCCATCACAATAATAACGTTTTTTGTTCCTTATGGTGTCCTGTAGTAGAAAAGACCACAAAAAGTCCTGAGAAAAATTTAAATTTTGAGTTTCGACCGATATAAGAATGGGTGGACATGGGTGGAGATGGGTGGAGATGCCACTATGTATTTTTTTGAAGAGTAGCCCGTAACTTTTGCCCTGTTGGAAGAAACCCATCACAATACTAACGTTTTTTGTTCCATATAGTGTCCTGTAGTCAGAAAGACCACAAAAAGTCCTGAGAAAAATTTATTTTTTGAATTTCGACCCATATAAGGATGGTCGGACATGGGTGGAGTTGGGTGGAGATGCCACTATGTATTTTTTTGAAGAGTAGCCCGTAACTTTTGCCCTGTTGGAAATAATCCGTCACAATACAAACGTTTTTTGTTCCATATAGTGTCCTGTAGTAGGAAAGACCACAAAAACTCCTGAGAAAAATTTAATTTTTAAGTTTCGACCCATATAAGGATGGGTGGACATGGGTGGACATGGGTGGAGATGCTACTATGTATTCTGATGAAGAGTAGCCCGTAACTTTTGGCCTGTTGGAAATAACCCATCACAATATTAACGTTTTTTGTTCCTTATGGTGTCCTGTAGTAGGAAAGACCACAAAAACTCCTGAGAAAAATTTAATTTTTAAGTTTCGACCCATATAAGGATGGGTGGACATGGGTGGACATGGGTGGAGATGCTACTATGTATTCTGATGAAGAGTAGCCCGTAACTTTTGGCCTGTTGGAAATATTCCATCACAATAATAACGTTTTTTGTTCCTTATGGTGTCCTGTAGTAGGACAGACCACAAAAAGTCCTGAGAAAAATTTATCTTTCGAGTTTCGACCCATATAAGGATGGGTGGACATGGGTGGAGATGGGTGGATATGCCACTATGTATTTTTTTGAAGAGTAGCCCGTAACTTTTGCCCTGTTGGAAATAATCCGTCACAATACAAACGTTTTTCGTTCCATATAGTGTCCTGTAGTAGGATAGACCAGAACAAGTCCTGAGAAAAATTTATTTTTAGAGTTTCGACCAGTAGAAGGATGGGTCGACATGGGTGGAGGTGGGTGGAGATGCCACTATATATTTTTTTGAAGAGTAGCCCGTAACTTTTACTCTGTTGGAAATAACTCATCACAATATAAACGTTTTTTGTTCCATATAGTGTCCTGTAGTAGAAAAGACCACAAAAAGTCCTGAGAAAAATTTATTTTTTGAATTTCGACCCATATAAGGATGGGTGGACATGGGTGGAGATGGGTGGAGATGCCACTATGTATTTTTTTGAAGAGTAGCCCGTAACTTTTGCCCTGTTGGAAATAACTCATCACAATATAAACGTTTTTTGTTCCATATAGTGTCCTGTAGTAGGAAAGACCACAAAAAGTCCTGAGAAAAATTTATTTTTTGAATTTCGACCCATATAAGGATGGGTGGACATGGGTGGAGATGGGTGGAGATGCCACTATGTATTTTTTTAAAGAGTAGCCCGTAACTTTTGCCCTGTTGGAAATAACTCATCACAATATAAACGTTTTTTGTTCCATATAGTGTCTTGTAGTAGGAAAGACCACAAAAAGTCCTGAGAAAAATTTATTTTTTGAATTTCGACCCATATAAGGATGGGTGGACATGGGTGGAGATGGGTGGATATGCCACTATGTATTTTTTCGAAGAGTAGCCCGTAACTTTTGCCCTGTTGGAAATAACGCATTACAATATCAACGTTTTTTGTTCCATATAGTGTCCTGTAGTAGGAAAGACCACAAAAAGTCCTGAGAAAAATTTATTTTTTGAATTTCGACCCATATAAGGATGGGTGGACATGGGTGGAGATGGGTGGAGATGCCACTATGTATTTTTTTGAAAAGTAGCCCGTAACTTTTGCCCTGTTGGAAATAACTCATCACAATATTAACGTTTTTTGTTCCATATAGTGTCCTGTAGTAGGAAAGACCACAAAAAGTCCTGAGAAAAATTTATTTGTTGAGTTTCGACCAGTAGAAGGATGGGTGGACATGGGTGGAGATGGGTGGAGATGCCACTATGTATTTTTTTGAAGAGTAGCCCGTAACTTTTGCCCTGTTGGAAATAACTCATCACAATATAAACGTTTTTTGTTCCATATAGTGTCCTGTAGTAGGAAAGACCACAAAAAGTCCTGAGAAAAATTTATTTTTTGAATTTCGACCCATATAAGGATGGGTGGACATGGGTGGAGATGGGTGGAGATGCCACTATGTATTATTTTGAAGAGTAGCCCGTAACTTTTGCCCTGTTGGAAATAACTCATCACAATATAAACGTTTTTTGTTCCATATAGTGTCCTGTAGTAGGAAAGACCACAAAAAGTCCTGAGAAAAATTTATTTTTTGAATTTCGACCCATATAAGGATGGGTGGACATGGGTGGAGATGGGTGGATATGCCACTATGTATTTTTTCGAAGAGTAGCCCGTAACTTTTGCCCTGTTGGAAATAACCCATTACAATATCAACGTTTTTTGTTCCATATAGTGTCCTGTAGTAGGAAAGACCACAAAAAGTCCTGAGAAAAATTTATTTGTTGAGTTTCGACCAGTAGAAGGATGGGTGGACATGGGTGGAGATGGGTGGAGATGCCACTATGTATTTTTTTGAAGAGTAGCCCGTAACTTTTGCCCTGTTGGAAATAACTCATCACAATATAAACGTTTTTTGTTTCATATAGTTTCCTGTAGAAGGAAAGACCACAAAAAGTCCTGAGAAAAATTTATTTGTTGAGTTTCGACCAGTAGAAGGATGGGTGGACATGGGTGGAGATGGGTGGAGATGCCACTATGTATTTTTTTGAAGAGTAGCCCGTAACTTTTGCCCTGTTGGAAATAACTCATCATAATATAAACGTTTTTTGTTCCATATAGTGTCCTGTAGTAGGATAGACCAGAACAAGTCCTGAGAAAAATTTATTTGTTGAATTTCGACCCATATAAGGATGGGTCGACATGGGTGGAGATGGGTGGAGATGCCACTATGTATTTTTTTGAAGAGTAGCCCGTAACTTTTGCCCTGTTGGAAATAACTCATCACAATATAAACGTTTTTTGTTCCATATAGTGTCCTGTAGTAGGAAAGACCACAAAAAGTCCTGAGAAAAATTTATTTTTAGAATTTCGACCCATATAAGGATGGGTGGACATGGGTGGAGATGGGTGGAGATGCCACTATGTATTTTTTTGAAGAGTAGCCCGTAACTTTTGCCCTGTTGGAAACAACTCATCACAATATAAACGTTTTTTGTTCCATATAGTGTCCTGTAGTAGGAAAGACCACAAAAAGTCCTGAGAAAAATTTATTTGTTGAGTTTCGACCAGTAGAAGGATGGGTGGACATGGGTGGAGATGGGTGGAGATGCCACTATGTATTTTTTTGAAGAGTAGCCCGTAACTTTTGCCCTGTTGGAAATAACTCATCACAATATAAACGTTTTTTGTTCCATATAGTGTCCTGTAGTAGGAAAGACCACAAAAAGTCCTGAGAAAAATTTATTTTTTGAATTTCGACCCATATAAGGATGGGTGGACATGGGTGGAGATGGGTGGATATGCCACTATGTATTTTTTCGAAGAGTAGCCCGTAACTTTTGCCCTGTTGGAAATAACCCATTACAATATCAACGTTTTTTGTTCCATATAGTGTCCTGTAGTAGGAAAGACCACAAAAAGTCCTGAGAAAAATTTATTTGTTGAGTTTCGACCAGTAGAAGGATGGGTGGACATGGGTGGAGATGGGTGGAGATGCCACTATGTATTTTTTTGATGAGTAGCCCGTAACTTTTGCCCTGTTGGAAATAACCCATCACAATATAAACGTTTTTTGTTTCATATAGTTTCCTGTAGAAGGAAAGACCACAAAAAGTCCTGAGAAAAATTTATTTGTTGAGTTTCGACCAGTAGAAGGATGGGTGGACATGGGTGTAGATGGGTGGAGATGCCACTATGTATTTTTTTGAAGAGTAGCCCGTATTTTTTGCCCTGTTGGAAATAACTCATCATAATATAAACGTTTTTTGTTCCATATAGTGTCCTGTAGTAGGATAGACCAGAACAAGTCCTGAGAAAAATTAATTTTTAGAGTTTCGACCAGTAGAAGGATGGGTCGACATGGGTGGAGATGGGTGGAGATGCCACTATATAATTTTTTGAAGAGTAGCCCGTAACTTGTACCCTGTTGGAAATAACCCATTACAATATCAACGTTTTTTGTTCCATATAGTGTCCTGTAGTAGGAAAGACCACAAAAAGTCCTGAGAAAAATTTATTTGTTGAGTTTCGACCAGTAGAAGGATGGGTGGACATGGGTGGAGATGGGTGGAGATGCCACTATGTATTTTTTTGAAGAGTAGCCCGTAACTTTTGCCCTGTTGGAAATAACTCATCACAATATTAACGTTTTTTGTTCCATATAGTGTCCTGTAGTAGGAAAGACCACAAAAAGTCCTGAGAAAAATTTATTTGTTGAGTTTCGACCAGTAGAAGGATGGGTGGACATGGGTGGAGATGGGTGGAGATGCCACTATGTATTTTTTTGAAGAGTAGCCCGTAACTTTTGCCCTGTTGGAAATAACTCATCACAATATAAACGTTTTTTGTTCCATATAGTGTCCTGTAGTAGGAAAGACCACAAAAAGTCCTGAGAAAAATTTATTTTTTGAATTTCGACCCATATAAGGATGGGTGGACATGGGTGGAGATGGGTGGAGATGCCACTATGTATTATTTTGAAGAGTAGCCCGTAACTTTTGCCCTGTTGGAAATAACTCATCACAATATAAACGTTTTTTGTTCCATATAGTGTCCTGTAGTAGGAAAGACCACAAAAAGTCCTGAGAAAAATTTATTTTTTGAATTTCGACCCATATAAGGATGGGTGGACATGGGTGGAGATGGGTGGATATGCCACTATGTATTTTTTCGAAGAGTAGCCCGTAACTTTTGCCCTGTTGGAAATAACCCATTACAATATCAACGTTTTTTGTTCCATATAGTGTCCTGTAGTAGGAAAGACCACAAAAAGTCCTGAGAAAAATTTATTTGTTGAGTTTCGACCAGTAGAAGGATGGGTGGACATGGGTGGAGATGGGTGGAGATGCCACTATGTATTTTTTTGAAGAGTAGCCCGTAACTTTTGCCCTGTTGGAAATAACTCATCACAATATAAACGTTTTTTGTTTCATATAGTTTCCTGTAGAAGGAAAGACCACAAAAAGTCCTGAGAAAAATTTATTTGTTGAGTTTCGACCAGTAGAAGGATGGGTGGACATGGGTGGAGATGGGTGGAGATGCCACTATGTATTTTTTTGAAGAGTAGCCCGTAACTTTTGCCCTGTTGGAAATAACTCATCATAATATAAACGTTTTTTGTTCCATATAGTGTCCTGTAGTAGGATAGACCAGAACAAGTCCTGAGAAAAATTTATTTGTTGAATTTCGACCCATATAAGGATGGGTCGACATGGGTGGAGATGGGTGGAGATGCCACTATGTATTTTTTTGAAGAGTAGCCCGTAACTTTTGCCCTGTTGGAAATAACTCATCACAATATAAACGTTTTTTGTTCCATATAGTGTCCTGTAGTAGGAAAGACCACAAAAAGTCCTGAGAAAAATTTATTTTTAGAATTTCGACCCATATAAGGATGGGTGGACATGGGTGGAGATGGGTGGAGATGCCACTATGTATTTTTTTGAAGAGTAGCCCGTAACTTTTGCCCTGTTGGAAATAACTCATCACAATATAAACGTTTTTTGTTCCATATAGTGTCTTGTAGTAGGAAAGACCACAAAAAGTCCTGAGAAAAATTTATTTTTTGAATTTCGACCCATATAAGGATGGGTGGACATGGGTGGAGATGGGTGGATATGCCACTATGTATTTTTTCGAAGAGTAGCCCGTAACTTTTGCCCTGTTAGAAATAACGCATTACAATATCAACGTTTTTTGTTCCATACAGTGTCCTGCAGTAGGAAAGACCACAAAAAGTCCTGAGAAAAATTTATTTTTTGAATTTCGACCCATATAAGGATGGGTGGACATGGGTGGAGATGGGTGGAGATGCCACTATGTATTTTTTTGAAGAGTAGCCCGTAACTTTTGCCCTGTTGGAAATAACTCATCACAATATAAACGTTTTTCGTTCCATATAGTGTCCTGTAGTAGGAAAGACCACAAAAAGTCCTGACAAAAATTTATTTTTTGAATTTCGACCCATATAAGGATGGTCGGACATAGGTGGAGTTGGGTGGAGATGCCACTATGTATTTTTTTGAAGAGTAGCCCGTAACTTTCGCCCTGTTGGAAATATCCCATCACAATATTAACGTTTTTTGTTCCTTATGGTGTTCTGTAGTAGAATAGACCAGAACAAGTCCTGAGAAAAATTTATTTTTTGAATTTCGACCCATATAAGGATGGTCGGACATGGGTGCAGTTGGGTGGAGATGCCACTATGTATTTTTTTGAAGAGTAGCCCGTAACTTTTGCCCTGTTGGAAATAATCCGTCACAATACAAACGTTTTTTGTTCCATATAGTGTCCTGTAGTAGGAAAGACCACAAAAACTCCTGAGAAAAATTTAATTTTTAAGTTTCGACCCATATAAGGATGGGTGGACATGGGTGGACATGGGTGGAGATGCTACTATGTATTCTGATGATGAGTAGCCCGTAACTTTTGGCCTGTTGGAAATAACCCATCACAATACTAACGTTTTTTGTTCCTTATGGTGTCCTGTAGTAGGAAAGACCACAAAAACTCCTGAGAAAAATTTAATTTTTAAGTTTCGACCCATATAAGGATGGGTGGACATGGGTGGACATGGGTGGAGATGCTACTATGTATTCTGATGAAGAGTAGCCCGTAACTTTTGGCCTGTTGGAAATATTCCATCACAATAATAACGTTTTTTGTTCCTTATGGTGTCCTGTAGTAGGACAGACCACAAAAAGTCCTGAGAAAAATTTATCTTTCGAGTTTCGACCCATATAAGGATGGGTGGACATGGGTGGAGATGGGTGGATATGCCACTATGTATTTTTTTGAAGAGTAGCCCGTAACTTTTGCCCTGTTGGAAATAATCCGTCACAATACAAACGTTTTTCGTTCCATATAGTGTCCTGTAGTAGGATAGACCAGAACAAGTCCTGAGAAAAATTTATTTTTAGAGTTTCGACCAGTAGAAGGATGGGTCGACATGGGTGGAGATGGGTGGAGATGCCACTATATATTTTTTTGAAGAGTAGCCCGTAACTTTTACTCTGTTGGAAATAACTCATCACAATATAAACGTTTTTTGTTCCATATAGTGTCCTGTAGTAGAAAAGACCACAAAAAGTCCTGAGAAAAATTTATTTTTTGAATTTCGACCCATATAAGGATGGGTGGACATGGGTGGAGATGGGTGGAGATGCCACTATGTATTTTTTTGAAGAGTAGCCCGTAACTTTTGCCCTGTTGGAAATAACTCATCACAATATAAACGTTTTTTGTTCCATATAGTGTCCTGTAGTAGGATAGACCAGAACAAGTCCTGAGAAAAATTTATTTGTTGAGTTTCGACCAGTAGAAGGATGGGTGGACATGGGTGGAGATGGGTGAAGATGCCACTATGTATTTTTTTGAAGAGTAGCCCGTAACTTTTGCCCTGTTGGAAATAACTCATCACAATATAAACGTTTTTTATTCCATATAGTGTCCTGTAGTAGGAAAGACCACAAAAAGTTCTGAGAAAAATTTATTTTTTGAATTTCGACCCATATAAGGATGGGTGGACATGGGTGGAGATGGGTGGAGATGCCACTATGTATTTTTTTGAAGAGTAGCCCGTAACTTTTGCCCTGTTGGAAATAACTCATCACAATATAAACGTTTTTTCTTCCATATAGTGTCCTGTAGTAGGAAAGACCACAAAAAGTCCTGAGAAAAATTTATTTTTTGAATTTCGACCCATATAAGGATGGGTGGACATGGGTGGAGATGGGTGGATATGCCACTATGTATTTTTTCGAAGAGTAGCCCGTAACTTTTGCCCTGTTGGAAATAACCCATTACAATATCAACGTTTTTTGTTCCATATAGTGTCCTGTAGTAGGAAAGACCACAAAAAGTCCTGAGAAAAATTTATTTTTTGAATTTCGACCCATATAAGGATGGGTGGACATGGGTGGAGATGGGTGGAGATGCCACTATGTATTTTTTTGAAGAGTAGCCCGTAACTTTTGCCCTGTTGGAAATAACTCATCACAATATAAACGTTTTTCGTTCCATATAGTGTCCTGTAGTAGGAAAGACCACAAAAAGTCCTGAGAAAAATTTATTTTTTGAATTTCGACCCATATAAGGATGGGTGGACATGGGTGGAGATGGGTGGAGATGCGACTATGTATTTTTTTGAAGAGTAGCCCGTAACTTTTGCCCTGTTGGAAATAACTCATCACAATATAAACGTTTTTTGTTCCATATAGTGTCCTGTAGTAGGAAAGACCACAAAAAGTCCTGAGAAAAATTTATTTTTTGAATTTCGACCCATATAAAGATGGGTGGACATGGGTGGAGATGGGTGGAGATGCCACTATGTATTTTTTTGAAGAGTAGCCCGTAACTTTTGCCCTGTTGGAAATAACTCATCACAATATAAACGTTTTTCGTTCCATATAGTGTCCTGTAGTAGGAAAGACCACAAAAAGCCCTGAGAAAAATTTATTTTTTGAATTTCGACCCATATAAGGATGGTCGGACATAGGTGGAGTTGGGTGGAGATGCCACTATGTATTTTTTTGAAGAGTAGCCCGTAACTTTTGCCCTGTTGGAAATATCCCATCACAATATTAACGTTTTTTGTTCCTTATGGTGTCCTGTAGTAGAATAGACCAGAACAAGTCCTGAGAAAAATTTATTTGTTGAGTTTCGACCAGTAGAAGGATGGGTGGACATGGGTGGAGATGGGTGGAGATGCCACTATGTATTTTTTTGAAGAGTAGCCCGTAACTTTTGCCCTGTTGGAAATAACCCATCACAATATTAACGTTTTTTGTTCCTTATGGTGTCCTGTAGTAGGAAAGACCACAAAAACTCCTGAGAAAAATTTAATTTTTAAGTTTCGACCCATATAAGGATGGGTGAACATGGGTGGACATGGGTGGAGATGCTACTATGTATTCTGATGAAGAGTAGCCCGTAACTTTTGGCCTGTTGGAAATATTCCATCACAATAATAACGTTTTTTGTTCCTTATGGTGTCCTGTAGTAGGACAGACCACAAAAAGTCCTGAGAAAAATTTATCTTTCGAGTTTCGACCCATATAAGGATGGGTGGACATGGGTGGAGATGGGTGGATATGCCACTATGTATTTTTTTGAAGAGTAGCCCGTAACTTTTGCCCTGTTGGAAATAATCCGTCACAATACAAACGTTTTTCGTTCCATATAGTGTCCTGTAGTAGGATAGACCAGAACAAGTCCTGAGAAAAATTTATTTTTAGAGTTTCGACCAGTAGAAGGATGGGTCGACATGGGTGGAGATGGGTGGAGATGCCACTATATATTTTTTTGAAGAGTAGCCCGTAACTTTTACTCTGTTGGAAATAACTCATCACAATATAAACGTTTTTTGTTCCATATAGTGTCCTGTAGTAGAAAAGACCACAAAAAGTCCTGAGAAAAATTTATTTTTTGAATTTCGACCCATATAAGGATGGGTGGACATGGGTGGAGATGGGTGGAGATGCCACTATGTATTTTTTTGAAGAGTAGCCCGTAACTTTTGCCCTGTTGGAAATAACTCATCACAATATAAACGTTTTTTGTTCCATATAGTGTCCTGTAGTAGGAAAGACCACAAAAAGTCCTGAGAAAAATTTATTTTTTGAATTTCGACCCATATAAGGATGGGTGGACATGGGTGGAGATGGGTGGAGATGCCACTATGTATTTTTTTGAAGAGTAGCCCGTAACTTTTGCCCTGTTGGAAATAACTCATCACAATATAAACGTTTTTTGTTCCATATAGTGTCCTGTAGTAGGAAAGACCACAAAAAGTCCTGAGAAAAATTTATTTTTTGAATTTCGACCCATATAAGGATGGGAGGACATGGGTGGAGATGGGTGGAGATGCCACTATGTATTTTTTTGAAGAGTAGCCCGTAACTTTTGCCCTGTTGGAAATAACTCATCACAATATAAACGTTTTTTGTTCCATATAGTGTCCTGTAGTAGGAAAGACCACAAAAAGTCCTGAGAAAAATTTATTTTTTGAATTTCGACCCATATAAGGATGGGTGGACATGGGTGGAGATGGGTGGAGATGCCACTATGTATTTTTTTGAAGAGTAGCCCGTAACTTTTGCCCTGTTGGAAATAACTCATCACAATATAAACGTTTTTTGTTCCATATAGTGTCCTGTAGTAGGATAGACCAGAACAAGTCCTGAGAAAAATTTATTTGTTGAGTTTCGACCAGTAGAAGGATGGGTGGACATGGGTGGAGATGGGTGAAGATGCCACTATGTATTTTTTTGAAGAGTAGCCCGTAACTTTTGCCCTGTTGGAAATAACTCATCACAATATAAACGTTTTTTATTCCATATAGTGTCCTGTAGTAGGAAAGACCACAAAAAGTTCTGAGAAAAATTTATTTTTTGAATTTCGACCCATATAAGGATGGGTGGACATGGGTGGAGATGGGTGGAGATGCCACTATGTATTTTTTTGAAGAGTAGCCCGTAACTTTTGCCCTGTTGGAAATAACTCATCACAATATAAACGTTTTTTCTTCCATATAGTGTCCTGTAGTAGGAAAGACCACAAAAAGTCCTGAGAAAAATTTATTTTTTGAATTTCGACCCATATAAGGATGGGTGGACATGGGTGGAGATGGGTGGATATGCCACTATGTATTTTTTCGAAGAGTAGCCCGTAACTTTTGCCCTGTTGGAAATAACCCATTACAATATCAACGTTTTTTGTTCCATATAGTGTCCTGTAGTAGGAAAGACCACAAAAAGTCCTGAGAAAAATTTATTTTTTGAATTTCGACCCATATAAGGATGGGTGGACATGGGTGGAGATGGGTGGAGATGCCACTATGTATTTTTTTGAAGAGTAGCCCGTAACTTTTGCCCTGTTGGAAATAACTCATCACAATATAAACGTTTTTCGTTCCATATAGTGTCCTGTAGTAGGAAAGACCACAAAAAGTCCTGAGAAAAATTTATTTTTTGAATTTCGACCCATATAAGGATGGGTGGACATGGGTGGAGATGGGTGGAGATGCCACTATGTATTTTTTTGAAGAGTAGCCCGTAACTTTTGCCCTGTTGGAAATAACTCATCACAATATAAACGTTTTTTGTTCCATATAGTGTCCTGTAGTAGGAAAGACCACAAAAAGTCCTGAGAAAAATTTATTTTTTGAATTTCGACCCATATAAAGATGGGTGGACATGGGTGGAGATGGGTGGAGATGCCACTATGTATTTTTTTGAAGAGTAGCCCGTAACTTTTGCCCTGTTGGAAATAACTCATCACAATATAAACGTTTTTCGTTCCATATAGTGTCCTGTAGTAGGAAAGACCACAAAAAGTCCTGAGAAAAATTTATTTTTTGAATTTCGACCCATATAAGGATGGTCGGACATAGGTGGAGTTGGGTGGAGATGCCACTATGTATTTTTTTGAAGAGTAGCCCGTAACTTTTGCCCTGTTGGAAATATCCCATCACAATATTAACGTTTTTTGTTCCTTATGGTGTCCTGTAGTAGAATAGACCAGAACAAGTCCTGAGAAAAATTTATTTGTTGAGTTTCGACCAGTAGAAGGATGGGTGGACATGGGTGGAGATGGGTGGAGATGCCACTATGTATTTTTTTGAAGAGTAGCCCGTAACTTTTGCCCTGTTGGAAATAACCCATCACAATATTAACGTTTTTTGTTCCTTATGGTGTCCTGTAGTAGGAAAGACCACAAAAACTCCTGAGAAAAATTTAATTTTTAAGTTTCGACCCATATAAGGATGGGTGAACATGGGTGGACATGGGTGGAGATGCTACTATGTATTCTGATGAAGAGTAGCCCGTAACTTTTGGCCTGTTGGAAATATTCCATCACAATAATAACGTTTTTTGTTCCTTATGGTGTCCTGTAGTAGGACAGACCACAAAAAGTCCTGAGAAAAATTTATCTTTCGAGTTTCGACCCATATAAGGATGGGTGGACATGGGTGGAGATGGGTGGATATGCCACTATGTATTTTTTTGAAGAGTAGCCCGTAACTTTTGCCCTGTTGGAAATAATCCGTCACAATACAAACGTTTTTCGTTCCATATAGTGTCCTGTAGTAGGATAGACCAGAACAAGTCCTGAGAAAAATTTATTTTTAGAGTTTCGACCAGTAGAAGGATGGGTCGACATGGGTGGAGATGGGTGGAGATGCCACTATATATTTTTTTGAAGAGTAGCCCGTAACTTTTACTCTGTTGGAAATAACTCATCACAATATAAACGTTTTTTGTTCCATATAGTGTCCTGTAGTAGAAAAGACCACAAAAAGTCCTGAGAAAAATTTATTTTTTGAATTTCGACCCATATAAGGATGGGTGGACATGGGTGGAGATGGGTGGAGATGCCACTATGTATTTTTTTGAAGAGTAGCCCGTAACTTTTGCCCTGTTGGAAATAACTCATCACAATATAAACGTTTTTTGTTCCATATAGTGTCCTGTAGTAGGAAAGACCACAAAAAGTCCTGAGAAAAATTTATTTTTTGAATTTCGACCCATATAAGGATGGGTGGACATGGGTGGAGATGGGTGGAGATGCCACTATGTATTTTTTTGAAGAGTAGCCCGTAACTTTTGCCCTGTTGGAAATAACTCATCACAATATAAACGTTTTTTGTTCCATATAGTGTCCTGTAGTAGGAAAGACCACAAAAAGTCCTGAGAAAAATTTATTTTTTGAATTTCGACCCATATAAGGATGGGAGGACATGGGTGGAGATGGGTGGAGATGCCACTATGTATTTTTTTGAAGAGTAGCCCGTAACTTTTGCCCTGTTGGAAATAACTCATCACAATATAAACGTTTTTTGTTCCATATAGTGTCCTGTAGTAGGAAAGACCACAAAAAGTCCTGAGAAAAATTTATTTTTTGAATTTCGACCCATATAAGGATGGGTGGACATGGGTGGAGATGGGTGGAGATGCCACTATGTATTATTTTGAAGAGTAGCCCGTAACTTTTGCCCTGTTGGAAATAACTCATCACAATATAAACGTTTTTTGTTCCATATAGTGTCCTGTAGTAGGAAAGACCACAAAAAGTCCTGAGAAAAATTTATTTTTTGAATTTCGACCCATATAAGGATGGGTGGACATGGGTGGAGATGGGTGGAGATGCCACTATGTATTTTTTTGAAGAGTAGCCCGTAACTTTTGCCCTGTTGGAAATAACTCATCACAATATAAACGTTTTTTGTTCCATATAGTGTCCTGTAGTAGGAAAGACCACAAAAAGTCCTGAGAAAAATTTATTTGTTGAATTTCGACCCATATAAGGATGGGTGGACATGGGTGGAGATGGGTGGAGATGCCACTATGTATTTTTTTGAAGAGTAGCCCGTAACTTTTGCCCTGTTGGAAATAACTCATCACAATATAAACGTTTTTTGTTCCATATAGTGTCCTGTAGTAGGAAAGACCACAAAAAGTCCTGAGAAAAATTTATTTGTTGAATTTCGACCCATATAAGGATGGGTGGACATGGGTGGAGATGGGTGGAGATGCCACTATGTATTTTTTTGAAGAGTAGCCCGTAACTTTTGCCCTGTTGGAAATAACTCATCACAATATAAACGTTTTTTGTTCCATATAGTGTCCTGTAGTAGGATAGACCAGAACAAGTCCTGAGAAAAATTTATTTGTTGAGTTTCGACCAGTAGAAGGATGGGTGGACATGGGTGGAGATGGGTGAAGATGCCACTATGTATTTTTTTGAAGAGTAGCCCGTAACTTTTGCCCTGTTGGAAATAACTCATCACAATATAAACGTTTTTTGTTCCATATAGTGTCCTGTAGTAGGAAAGACCACAAAAAGTCCTGAGAAAAATTTATTTTTTGAATTTCGACCCATATAAGGATGGGTGGACATGGGTGGAGATGGGTGGAGATGCCACTATGTATTTTTTTGAAGAGTAGCCCGTAACTTTTGCCCTGTTGGAAATAACTCATCACAATATAAACGTTTTTTCTTCCATATAGTGTCCTGTAGTAGGAAAGACCACAAAAAGTCCTGAGAAAAATTTATTTTTTGAATTTCGACCCATATAAGGATGGGTGGACATGGGTGGAGATGGGTGGAGATGCCACTATGTATTTTTTTGAAGAGTAGCCCGTAACTTTTGCCCTGTTGGAAATAACTCATCACAATATAAACGTTTTTTGTTCCATATAGTGTCCTGTAGTAGGAAAGACCACAAAAAGTCCTGAGAAAAATTTATTTTTTGAATTTCGACCCATCTAAGGATGGGTGGACATGGGTGGAGATGGGTGGAGATGCCACTATGTATTTTTTTGAAGAGTAGCCCGTAACTTTTGCCCTGTTGGAAATAACTCATCACAATATAAACGTTTTTTGTTCCATATAGTGTCCTGTAGTAGGAAAGACCACAAAAAGTCCTGAGAAAAATTTATTTTTTGAATTTCGACCCATATAAGGATGGGTGGACATGGGTGGAGATGGGTGGAGATGCCACTATGTATTTTTTTGAAGAGTAGCCCGTAACTTTTGCCCTGTTGGAAATAACTCATCACAATATAAACGTTTTTTGTTCCATATAGTGTCCTGTAGTAGGATAGACCACAAAAAGTCCTGAGAAAAATTTATTTTTTGAATTTCGACCCATATAAGGATGGGTGGACATGGGTGGAGATGGGTGGAGATGCCACTATGTATTTTTTTGAAGAGTAGCCCGTAACTTTTGCCCTGTTGGAAATAACTCATCACAATATAAACGTTTTTTGTTCCATATAGTGTCCTGTAGTAGGAAAGACCACAAAAAGTCCTGAGAAAAATTTATTTGTTGAGTTTCGACCAGTAGAAGGATGGGTGGACATGGGTGGAGATGGGTGGAGATGCCACTATGTATTTTTTTGAAGAGTAGCCCGTAACTTTTGCCCTGTTGAAAATAACTCATCACAATATAAACGTTTTTTGTTCCATATAGTGTCTTGTAGTAGGAAAGACCACAAAAAGTCCTGAGAAAAATTTATTTTTTGAATTTCGACCCATATAAGGATGGGTGGACATGGGTGGAGATGGGTGGATATGCCACTATGTATTTTTTCGAAGAGTAGCCCGTAACTTTTGCCCTGTTGGAAATAACCCATTACAATATCAACGTTTTTTGTTCCATATAGTGTCCTGTAGTAGGAAAGACCACAAAAAGTCCTGAGAAAAATTTATTTGTTGAGTTTCGACCAGCAGAAGGATGGGTGGACATGGGTGGAGATGGGTGGAGATGCCACTATGTATTTTTTTGAAGAGTAGCCCGTAACTTTTGCCCTGTTGGAAATAACTCATCACAATATTAACGTTTTTTGTTCCATATAGTGTCCTGTAGTAGGAAAGACCACAAAAAGTCCTGAGAAAAATTTATTTGTTGAGTTTCGACCAGTAGAAGGATGGGTGGACATGGGTGGAGATGGGTGGAGATGCCACTATGTATTTTTTTGAAGAGTAGCCCGTAACTTTTGCCCTGTTGGAAATAACTCATCACAATATAAACGTTTTTTGTTCCATATAGTGTCCTGTAGTAGGATAGACCAGAACAAGTCCTGAGAAAAATTTATTTTTAGAGTTTCGACCAGTAGAAGGATGGGTCGACATGGGTGGAGATGGGTGGAGATGCCACTATGTATTTTTTTGAAGAGTAGCCCGTAACTTTTGCCCTGTTGGAAATAACTCATCACAATATAAACGTTTTTTGTTCCATATAGTGTCCTGTAGTAGGAAAGACCACAAAAAGTCCTGAGAAAAATTTATTTTTAGAATTTCGACCCATATAAGGATGGGTGGACATGGGTGGAGATGGGTGGAGATGCCACTATGTATTTT
>NW_026643293.1:22500-59882 GCF_029852145.1 Microplitis mediator
CTGGTCATCAGAACTTTCCGGGAAAAACAAAGTCTCTGCAACAAACATGCTTGCTGTCCCAGTACTACTCTACTCTTTCGGTGTCCTTAAATGGACCCGAAAAGAGCTTAGAGATCTCGATATCAAGACACGCAAAGTCATGAACATCAATCGGAGCATGCACCCTAAATCCTCAGTCACCAGATTATACCTTTCCCGGCACATCGGAGGGAGAGGTTTACAGAGCTTGGAGTGTCGACATGATCGTTTGGTTTTGGGTCTAACATACGAAGTTGTCAATTTCACTGCAGATGAGAACGACTTCCTTATGCAGATTGTTTATAATCATGAGAATCTGCAGAAGGGAACGTTCTTATATAAGGCAGCAAGGAACGCGGCAAAATCCCTCGGTCTCGGAAGAGTAAACCCTCTTATTGAACTTCCCAAGGAGGAATTTAAGAGTGTCGTCAGAAATGCTGAGCAGCAAAAACTGCTCAGTACACACATGGACAAGTCCATGCACAGCGTGTTTTTCAAACACGTGCGTGACCATGGCTTGTCCACCCAGCTGCCGTTTTCCTTCCTTAAGTCAGCTGGCCTGATGTCCGAGACCGAAGGATATATTTTTGCCTGCCAAGATGGTGTAATCAATACCCTCGAATACCGTGCAAGAGTACTCCAGATGCAGCTACCCGACACATCGTGTAGGGTATGTAAGCAACATCCAGAAATGCTTATGCATCTCTTGTCAGCATGTCCTGTGCTGGCAAGAAGTGCATACATCCAGCTTCATAATGCTGCTCTGCGAGTACTCTATTACCACCTTAGACATACGCACGGAATCGATAAAACACCAGTGCTGTCTTATCTGCCAGGATATATTCCGCAAGTTGTTGAGAATGACCGTTGCCGTATTTATTGGAACGTGCCATTCTCAACAACTCGGAAAATAGATCACAACAAACCTGATATTGTGCTCTTCGATAAAACCACTCGTGACATTTATGTCATCGAGTTTTCAGCACCTGCTGAGTATAACATGACGGTTAAAGAAGAGTACAAACACGAGATATATCAGGATCTCCAGTTGGAAATTGGCAAACTTTACCCAGGTTACCGTGTCAAACTTGTCGTCCTTATTGTTGGCGTCCTAGGAGGGATGAAACAGTCGTTTGTGTCTGCATTAGCTAGAATACCAACTTGTTCTGCGCAAGTTGAGTTTCTGGCATCGCGGATGCAAAAGGCTGTTATTCTCGGGTCCCTCCGTCTCCTAAGGCAACGAAACTTGGCCTGCTGCGCATGCTAACTATCTTGTTGATAGAGCATTGCAGCAGTACCGATTTGGCGCTCAGCTGAGGCCCTCGGTAGAGTTGACTACCAGGGATAACCCCCTGAGCATTTAACAACAAAAACATAATAATAATAATAATAATAATAATGATGATGATGACAATAATTTAAAATTCATACATTAAAGTTAAAAATAAAAAATAATTTTTACAATGGATATATACAAATATTTACAATATATATATATACAAAAACTTTAAAAAATGAAATAGAATAACAAAAGCTGAATGTACAATAATGATTACAATAATCAGTTGAATTCAGCTTCCATATTCAACCCAAACTCAGCAGCGTCCATATTCAACTGGATCAGCAGCACCTGACAATTACACCGCAGCTGATGATACTGGAGCTGCCAGTAATCTATTTCTTGGCTTTGCTCCACGAACACTGAAGCATTGAGGTCCTGCAGCGTTTGTAAACGTTGTACTTCACCCTCCAGACCCTGCATACGTTCTTGGTAACACTGCAGCTCCAATTGCTGCTGCTGGATCTGAAGCTGCTGCTGCTGCTGCTGTTGGATTTCCAACGCAAGTTCTTCACCTGAAACAAAAAAAAATACAAACAATTAAGAATTTAAAAAATTTTCGAATAATAATAATAATAATAATAATAATAATAATAATAATAATAATAAATACCTTCATCATCATCTGTTGATACCAAGTCGCAGTAGCTGGTTGAAGTCTCTGGTGGTGGTTGTCACGTTTCGATCTCCATCGACTGCTGCTCGCGTACATCTTCTAATCTAAGCATGGATTCTTCTTCAGCTGAAAAAAAAAATCCAAGCAAATAACAATTAAAAAAATTTTCAAATAATACTAATACTAATAATAATAATAACAATAATAAATACCTTCATCATCTGTTGATGCAAAGTCAGAGTAGCTGGTTGAAATCTCAGGTGATGGTGGTTGGCGTGTATACCAAAGGGGCTTACCCCCATTAATCAATGGAGCTGCTGGTTGTTGTCTGCACTGCTGCTGCTGCTCGGCTTCTTTCAACAGTTCAGCGATGTCGAGCTGATCATTCAGCACATCATCGATTATTGTATCCATCGATTCATCATCAACATCATACCACCCTGTCGACTCCATCAGCACATTGACCAGCGATGGAGGTGGTGCAGCTGTTGGTGATCCCAACATCGCTTGATTCTAAAAAAAATCAATGGCGCACTCCTCGATCAGCGTATAATCCTCGGCTGATGGTTCATGTGTTGAATCATTAGTTAACTTGAACCACCAATGATTGTCGGTCCAAGTTAACTGGGCTGGAGTTTCACCATTAATGGTGAAAATGTGCTCCCATAACGGCTCTGTTTTAATGGCAGCAGCAGCATGCTCATTCATTGAGCACATCTCGACCTCGCGATCCACTTCCTCAAAAATGAGGAAGTGCGAGTAGCTCCTGATCCACACATTAGGAACGTAACATGAGGTGATGATGTTACCCATTATGATTTTGTATATTCTACAAAAATTTAAATCAAAATTAAAAAATGAAAGTACGAGAATAATAATACTATAAAAAAAAAATAACTCATATTTAATTACTTACATTTTATCACGGAGATTGAAATAAAACCAGAAGATTCCAAATTTGCAGTTTTCACTTGATAACACGCACACTCAGACACACGAAACTTTGAATAATTCGACGAAAAATGTAATTTAAAAAAAACTTTTAAAAATTGAAAGTTTGACTTACTCACACACACTACACTTATGATAAATTTGAAAAATGTAAAAATTCTAAGTTGCACTTAATAACACTACACTTTGAAATTTAAGTAACAGATATGTTGTATTATAAAAATGCAACCACTTATATAGCAGAAACCCCTACTTAACTATTGAAAAAAAATGTCCTACCCATAATTATCTTGTAATGACCAATAGCCAAAACGTTCCAGTAAAAGTTGACAAAAATCTCATGACTATTTCCACCACCATCAAAAATAAATTTTGAGCTCCACCCATAAAAATTTTTTCATAAAATTTACATTTTATGAAAACAATTGTTAAATATATTTATATATATATATATATATATATATATATATATATATATATATATATATATATATATATATATATATATATGTCTTAATGATTTTTCATTTGAATTTTAATAAAATTATACTTGAAGCTTTTCATATAAAGAAATAAAAATGAGTAACCTTCTAACTAAACTATATCAAGAGATCTTGAAAAAAAATTTTTTTAAACTGATTATTTCCATACTAAAAGTTATATACATGAGAAATTTGATAATTTCATTGGCTTAATCTAAATAATTTCGATAAAAAATAATCTCATTTCTTAAATTTTAATATAATTATAATTAAAGCTTTTTCACCTAAAGAAATACAAATTAGTAAGCTTCTATATAACTGTATCAAAAGATCGCGAAAAAATTTTTTAAAACCTATTATTTACATACTGAAGTTTTACGCATGAGAAATTTACTAATTTCATTGGTTTTTAATCTAATTTAAATATTTTTCAAATATCCAACAATCATTTATGGTTTAATTGAATCATATGTTGAATATATTATTTAATGGTTATTTGTATGGAGGATAATTAGTGATAATTCGTTTATTTTTTTCAACATTGTTATCAATACAATCAGTTGTAAGTTTTTTTATCCTATCATAAAATAGAGTAGCATTTGAAGTGGGTTATTTAGATTTAACTGAAAAATAAATTGTCATCATACACGCGAGTTTATGTAAGATAAGGGTCTTATTTGTATGAAGGTCATAAAATTTCTCACTTTCGTTTCCAATACAAATAACCCATAAGAGGTTTAAATTATATTTGAACGATTTCTTATCTACAATTATTGATAGGAACCAGTGAAAAAAATACGCAGATCATTTTCTGTCATTTCTGGAAAGTCTTCAAGAGTTTCAGATGAAATTGTTTGAAACGGCAATTTTTTTCGCTGCCAGCCATTTTTTTGAACGTCTTCAGCTAACGTATGTACTACATTATTTTGCGATTTCATTGGTTCGATGACTTCATCCAAAAACTCTGAGTCGGAAGTAAGACGCTTACTATACATATTGAAACAGGCTGTTTCCTATTTAGCGGAAATGCTTGATGAAACAGGTAATCTCACTATTCAATATGTGAAAGAACAGTCAAATATACTCAAAATTCAAGTTCAATCCAGACACATTGATAGAAAGGTTTATAGATGTTTCATTGAGTATAAAAAAAATGCTATTGGTCCAAAAAGCATATTGAGGCATAGTTGTGACTGTGCAAATGGTCTGAGAACAATTGGATGTTGGTCTCATGTTGCTGCTGTTGTTTACTATTTATCACACGGGAGATATTTAACAAAGATTTTAAGGCCTACTGAAATACTTAGCAAATTATTTGATAGAGACAGTATTTCACCTGTGATTGAAGAGGATAGTGATGAAGACTGATAAAATATGATTATACATTTTTTTCCTCAAGTATATCTTTCATTTGTTGTTATGTATTTATAATTTACAAACTAAAGTCTATTTCCTGTTTTATATGTGTATAATGTTTATAATATTTTAGTTGATATTATATGATATGACAAAATTTAACTGCTGATGCAGAGATTATTTTTGCAAATAACATTCAAGAACATATACAAACTAGAAAAATAATGATTCACACTTTAAACATGTAAATAAAGTAAATATTTGCTTAAAAAGTGGTTTTTATTTTTTTTTCTATATGGCGTACCTTTTTTAAAAATTTTAAAATCACTTAAGTCTATATGAAATTGGATAAGGAATCCAAAAAAAATTATTTCATAATTGTACCAGAATCGTAACATCGTGAAAAGTCGAAATTAAAACTAAAAAGTCATTTTTTTCGAGGTTGTTGTCGACCGATCAAGCTCCCAATTTTTTTCCGAGGAGCTACTATCGACCCCCAAAACATATCCCGAGTATAAGTCAATCGATATAATAGTCTCTGAGAATATTCATTTTATCTGATTTTTACATATTTGGCTTTTTCTCGAAGACCGATTGGTTTCAAAAGCTGAAACTCTCAGGATCTTAATATCTTATTAGTACCTAAAAATCCCCGCAGTATCAAGCCGATACCTTTTGGGGGCAAATTCACCATGCTTATACCCCTAAGGCCTTTATACATTAAAATTTTTTAAGAATGCATCATATTGTTAAACATTTAAAAGAGAAATTGTTTTTCCTAGAAATGATATAAAAAATGATAACTTCAAGATTGCCCATTGGTCAGAAGTTTTATCATTATCTATATAAAGAAAGAGTTTTCAGTAAGCATCATCAGTTGATTTTTTTTTTTTACGTTAAACACGTTTTAACTGTGAAAACTCCAATAATTATACATTATTATTGATTTCGGAATTGTATCAGAAAATCATAATCTCTATCGCTGAATATAATAGTGTTCTTAAAACAGTAGCTCAAGCTTATGAGCTATTATCTCAGCTTGATGCTGTGAGTGAAGAGAAATGTCTCACGTGGATAAGAATTTGTAATGACACTTGTGAACAGTTCAATAAATTATTATTAGAACGTAAAAGCAGTGTTCATGAGAGGAAAAACTTACAAACTAACATCTCACTTCTGTGCTGGTATAGTGATAAATTTTTACAATTATCTAAGCCAGTGACTGGCGGTGCTCTCAATGTTAATAATATTGTTCAATGGCGAGACTTGGAAAATGCCTTCCAAACTAGAATTAAGACCGGTTGTGTTGTTAACCTGGGGCATATTGACTTGAGAGAATTTTTAAATGATGCGAAAGTTTTAATAATTGAAAAAATTAATAATATTCGAGAACATGAGGGAAACCTCAAAGTAAGCGTCACTCTTTTATGTGGTTTTGAAAATGTTAAAAGTGACGTTACGATAAAAGACAATAAATCCTTCAAAACTAAAAGTGATGATATTTTAATATCTACTTCACTTGCTGATTGGTTCAATGATAGTGTATATGAGCCGCTATTGAAAAAAGTTGAAGAATTCAATCAGAAAGATTCGGGGTGGAGTTTGAGTGAAATTATAAACTTGATTGTAAATATATCACGATACGCTCCATTGCAAGTTGGTTTTTCAACATATGTGAATCTACCCCAAGATATTAAACAGAAGAAGGCTGTTCTAAACATCAAGAATAATGATGTCTACTGTTTTCTGTGGTGCATCAAAGCTGCATTGTTTCCTGCAGAAAAAAATAAGCATCCTGGACGAGTGTCATCATATCAACATGTGGATGCAGTTTTCAACCATCAAGGTATTAGATTTCCGATATCTCTCAAAGATATCCCTAAATTTGAAAAACTGAATAATTTAAGAATCAACGTTTACGGTATAGAATCGGAAACTGTTAAAAACAATGAAGATAATATAGATAATAGTATAGTTCCTTTATATTTAAGTTTAAATAGATCTGATAAAGAAACTATTCACTTCTAAATGGTTGAGACGGATATTACTTTGCATGATGATGATGAAAATCCTGATAGCTTTCAACCTATACATCATTTTGCTTTGATTAAAAATCTCTCTCGACTAGTCAAATGTCAAATTTCAAAGTCTCAATCAAGATTATGGTTTTGCGATCGATGTTTAAATCATTTTAGGTTTCAACGTACACTTGAGAAACACACACCTGATTGTTTGAAATATAATAAAGTACGAATGAGATTGCCGGAGAAAGATGAAGATAAGGTACTAAGTTTTAAAAATTTAAAATATAAGGATCCAGTACCGTTTGTAGTCTATGCTGACCTTGTATGTACTCTCGAGATCGGTGCAGATGATACACAAAAGCATGTCCCTCACAGTGTAGCTTATTACCTGCAGTGTAATTATGACAATTCTTTATCTAAGTTTGAAATCAATCGTTTACCTGATTGTATTATATGGTTTTTAAGAAAATTAGAAATCTTAGGTAGAAATGATAACAAATTTTTAAAAAATAGTGTTAAAATGTTACCGCTCACAATTGATGAGCAACATTATCATAATAATTCAAAACTTTGTCCCACCTGTGGAAAACCATGTAAATTAGCCAATGAAATAAGATTTCGCGATCATTGCCATTTTACTGGAAAGTATCGAGGCCCAGCTCATAATTCATGTAATTTGAATTACACTAATGGAGAAAATTAAAGGATCAAAAAAAAATTATAAATTTTTAGGCGATTTTCAACAGGCTCTAACTTTGAGAGAAATGGTCGTACAAGAAAAGAAAAAAAAGGAAATTGTAGCGCCAAGTATCTCCTTTTTGGATTAGAACTTAAAAATTTTTTAGCATCAGCAGTATTTGAGTAATCTTAGAAAAACCAACAACAAAAAAATTTTCAAATTTAAAAAATTTTTTTTTTTTTGGTCTCCGGGCGTGGAAAAAATTATTTTTGCTTAACCACTATGAGGACCGGATACCTTCATTATTCAGCTTTAATTTCTCTTTTTATGGACCTTGATACGTCCACTTCTCGCCGAGATACCGGTCTTCAAATGGAAAAGGATCCTTTTGTCTTTGATTATCGATATCTCAGAAACCAATGATCGCACAGAAAGTTAATGGTGGGTTTTAAAAACTTAAATAAATTCCCTTTAATGATTAGCCATTGCTTTTTCCAAAAAAAAATTTTTTCCTATCGTCACATGAATTTAAAAATTCCACAAAAAAAGGGCTTTTTGTGGTTTTTTGGAAAATCAAGCGCTGAATCGAAAATATTGTGGAAATCGATAATGTTGACTGTGCATTTTACAGTTCAATATGTCCACAAAAACCCTGCAGAAAGCCAGATTAATCCAACCAGCCGTTTTTTTGTTTCACGCGATCAAATTTTTAAAAAAATTAAAGGATCACGTTTTTTGCTCTGAAAAGCTCATAATCTTTAACAAGATGAAAACAAACATTTCTTCGAAGCTTTGTCCACAATTTTATTGCAGACAGTGCTTTAATTTCCAAAAAAGGAAAACTTTTTTTTCGAAACAAAATTTTCAAAAAAAAAAATTTTTTTTTTGGAATAACTTTAGGCAATTTACAAAACCAACACCCAATAATTTTTAACACGTTTACGTTGCTGCATTACGTGATTTTACTGATCTCTCAGTCATTAGTTAAAAAAAAAATTTTTTTTTTGGAAAATTTTGTTTCGAAAAAAAAAGGTTTTTCTTTTTTGGAAATTAAAGCACTGTCTGCAATAAAATTGTGGACAAAGCTCCGAAGAAATGTTTGTTTTCATCTTGTTAAAGATTATGAGCTTTTCAGAGCAAAAAACGTGATCTTTTAATTTTTTTAAAAATTTGATCGCGTGAAACAAAAAAACGGCTGGTTGGATTAATCTGGCTTTCTGCAGGGTTTTTGTGGACATATTGAACTGTAAAATGCACAGTCAACATTATCGATTTCCACAATATTTTCGATTCAGCGCTTGATTTTCCAAAAAACCACAAAAAGCCCTTTTTTTGTGGAATTTTTAAATTCATGTGACGATAGGAAAAAATTTTTTTTGGAAAAAGCAATGGCTAATCATTAAAGGGAATTTATTTAAGTTTTTAAAACCCACCATTAACTTTCTGTGCGATCATTGGTTTCTGAGATATCGATAATCAAAGACAAAAGGATCCTTTTCCATTTGAAGACCGGTATCTCGGCGAGAAGTGGACGTATCAAGGTCCATAAAAAGAGAAATTAAAGCTGAATAATGGAGGTATCCGGTCCTCATAGTGGTTAAGCAAAAATAATTTTTTCCACGCCCGGAGACCAAAAAAAAAAAATTTTTTAAATTTGAAAATTTTTTTGTTGTTGGTTTTTCTAAGATTACTCAAATACTGCTGATGCTAAAAAATTTTTAAGTTCTAATCCAAAAAGTAGATACTTGGCGCTACAATTTCCTTTTTTTTCTTTTCTTGTACGACCATTTCTTTCAAAGTTAGAGCTTGTTGAAAATCACCTAAAAATTTATAATTTTTTTTTTGATCCTTTAATTTTTTCCATTAGTGTATAAGCAAACTCAGACTATTCCAGTAGTTTTTCATAATCTATCAGGTTATGACTCACATTTTATTATAAGTTCATTAGCTACATGTTTTGATGGTCAAGTAAATATTTTACCAATTAATAAGGAAAAATACACTAATGCAAAAAATTAAAGGAGCAGAAAAATTTTATAAATTTTTTAGTGATTTTTGGAAGGCTGTAACTTGGTGAAAAAAAATCGTATCGAAAATTTAAAAAAAGTATTTTATAGCTTGAAATCTCTAGTTTAGGTGTATTTTATTCAAAATTTTTTAAAAGCTTCGATTATTGCGCAAACATGAGAAATACCGCTGCCAAAAAATTTCTAAATTTTTTTTTTTTTCTGAAGAGCCCACGGACCGCGGAAAAATTCTTTCAACTAAACGAATGCATACATCGTTTAGCAAATTTATTCAGCTTCAATTTAGTTTTTTTTTTAACCTCGTAGGACGATTTGTCGCAGAGATATCAGCCTTCAAACAGAAAATGATCCTTTTTGCTTTGATCTTCGATATTTCAGGTACCAATGATCGCACAGAAAGTTGAAGGGCGGCGTTGAAAACTTGAATAAATTCCCTACAAGACTCTGTTATCATTTTTTGAAAAAAAAAATTTTTTTTATTTTTAACATCCATCAGAAGTAAGTACCAAAAAATGACTTTTTTTGGTTTTTTAGTAAATCAACCGCTACTCTGCAAATATCGATAAAAAAAATAATGTTGCCAGGGGCTTTTTTAGCTTAATGTACCCCCAAGACCCCTGTAAATTTTTAAATTGATCTATCGAACCGTTTTTTGGGAATCATCGATCAAAGTTTAGCTAAACAATTAAAGGAGCAAGTTTTGTTCCATTAATTGTGTAATCATAATCAAAATGAAAAAATTTTTTTTTTTCGACTTTTCTCAAATTTTTGCGTTGGTAACTCAGCAAATGCAAGGAAATGACAAAAAAAATTAAAAATTTCCAAAAAATATCAAAAAAAAAATTTAGAACACAAAAAACAAGTTTCAATTTTTTTTTTTTCTACGATTTTTTTTGACTTTTTTTGGAAATTTTTAATTTTTTTCGTCATTTCCTTGCATTTGCTGAGTTACCAACGCAAAAATTTGAGAAAAGTCGAAAAAAAAAAATTTTTTCATTTTGATTATGATTACACAATTAATGGAACAAAACTTGCTCCTTTAATTGTTTAGCTAAACTTTGATCGATGATTCCCAAAAAACGGTTCGATA
Organism: Microplitis mediator; assembly: GCF_029852145.1. Lineage (NCBI taxonomy): Eukaryota > Metazoa > Arthropoda > Insecta > Hymenoptera > Braconidae > Microplitis > Microplitis mediator. The sequence continues at coordinate 33,083 of NW_026643293.1, forward strand.
GATCAATTTAAAAATTTACAGGGGTCTTGGGGGTACATTAAGCTAAAAAAGCCCCTGGCAACATTATTTTTTTTATCGATATTTGCAGAGTAGCGGTTGATTTACTAAAAAACCAAAAAAAGTCATTTTTTGGTACTTACTTCTGATGGATGTTAAAAATAAAAAAAATTTTTTTTTTCAAAAAATGATAACAGAGTCTTGTAGGGAATTTATTCAAGTTTTCAACGCCGCCCTTCAACTTTCTGTGCGATCATTGGTACCTGAAATATCGAAGATCAAAGCAAAAAGGATCATTTTCTGTTTGAAGGCTGATATCTCTGCGACAAATCGTCCTACGAGGTTAAAAAAAAAACTAAATTGAAGCTGAATAAATTTGCTAAACGATGTATGCATTCGTTTAGTTGAAAGAATTTTTCCGCGGTCCGTGGGCTCTTCAGAAAAAAAAAAAAAATTTAGAAATTTTTTGGCAGCGGTATTTCTCATGTTTGCGCAATAATCGAAGCTTTTAAAAAATTTTGAATAAAATACACCTAAACTAGAGATTTCAAGCTATAAAATACTTTTTTTAAATTTTCGATACGATTTTTTTTCACCAAGTTACAGCCTTCCAAAAATCACTAAAAAATTTATAAAATTTTTCTGCTCCTTTAATTTTTTGCATTAGTGTATATTGCATTCACCAAGTCAATTAAAAATACACCTGTGCGATTGAGATTTATAGATTCTTTTCGTTTTATGGCATCAAGTATTGAAAAATTAGCTTCATATCTTAATAATGATGATAAAAAAATTACACAAAAGTATTATTCCGATTCAGAGCAATTTAAATTAGTTACACGTAAAGGTGTATTTCCATATGAATATATTGATTCGATAAAAAAACTTGATGACACTCAATTGCCAGATAAAAAATCATTTTATTCTAAGCTTAATGATTGTGATATCTCAGATGATGATTACAATTATGCTAAACAAGTTTGGGATAAATTTAATATAAAGACACGTGGTGAACATTCAGATTTATATTTAAAAACAGATGTCTTATTGTTGGCTGATATATTTGAAAATTTTCGTAGCAGTTGTTATAAAACATATGAATTAGATCCTTTGCATTACTACCCTGCGCCAGGACTTGCTTTTGATGCAATGCTCAAGCTTACAGATATAAAATTAGATTTATTAGATGATCCAGAGATGACATTATTTTTTGAGAAAGGTATAAGAGCTGGTGTTTCTCAATGTGCAAATCGATATGCAAAAGCTAATAATCGATTTATGGGTGATGATTTTAATCAAAGTGAAGATGAGTCATATATCATGTATTATGATGTGAATAATCTATATGGTGCAGCTATGAGTATGCCTTTACCACAAGGTTCTTTTGAATGGATACATGATGATGATATTGATGTACATGATGTAAACAAATTTTTTAATGATAGTCCAACAATTGGATATATTTTAGAAGTAGACTTAGAATATCCAATTGAATTACACGATCAACATAAAGATTTACCTCTGTGCCCTGAACATTTTATACCACCGGGGAGTAAATATTCAAAACTAGCTACTACACTTCATTCTAAACAAAAATATGTTATTCATTATATAAATTTAAAACAGTGTCTTAATTTAGGAATCAAGCTTGTAAAAGTTCATCGAGTCTTGAAATTCAATCAATCAGCTTGGTTAAAGCCATATATAGATATAAATACAGACTGTCACAAAAATGCCAAGAATGAATTTGAAAAAAATTTTTTTAAGCTCATGAATAATGCTGTATTTGGTAAAACTATGGGAAACGTTCGAAAATATACAGATGTAAGAATAGTTACCAAATGGTCAGGTAGATATGGAGCAAAATCTCTAATATCAAAACCTAATTTCCATAGTTTTACAATTTTTGATAAAGACCTAGTTATAATACAATTAAAGAAAGTCAATTTATATTTTAATAAACCAATTTACATTGGTTTTAGTATCTTAGATTTATCAAAAACTTATATATATGATTTTCACTATAATTATATTCAGAAAAATTTTAATGATAATGAAGCAAAATTATTATATACAGATACCGATAGTTTAATTTATCATTTTAAAGTACCAAATGACTTATGAAAGATGAGTGTAATGGTCAAATAATAACCAATTTCTGTGGGTTACGAGCAAAACTTTATGCATTCAAAATTCATAAGAATAATATAGCTAAAAAGAGAGCTAAGGGTGTCAAAGGATCCACTTTGCAAAAGATCACGTTTGATGATTTTATGACTTGTCTGGTTGATCATGTAAATATAACAAAACATCAATATTTAATAAGAAGTAGTCATCATGAAGTGAAAACAATTAAACAAAGTAAATTACCATTAAGTTGGAACGATAATAAAAGGAAATTAAGTGACACCTCAACTGATACTTTACCTTGGGGTTATAAAGTATCAAGTAAAAAGATAAAAACTAGATAATAATATAGATAAAATGGATTTAATTCTAAGTTTGTAAAAAATAAATTTGAATAAATATGGTTGATATTAAATAAAAACTAGATAATAATATAGATAAAATGTATTTAATTCTAAGTTTGTAAAAAATAAATTTAAATAAATATGGTAGATATTAAAATAAAAACTCAGAATTGTTTATTATTATAATTTTTATTTATTAATACTATAGAAAATACATGATAATTTTATGAATCAGACTCGTTAATCCAACTATTATGTGAATTATCAAAGCCTAGCCATTTAACGTACATTTTATTTCCACGTTTTTTTATTATTTTCTCAACTAGATAAACATCTGAATACTTGACTTTACTGAGTTCTTCAGCATAAAATCCTCCTTCGATCGGTTGATCCTGATAATCAATCAGCTTGTATGTTGTTGGATTTGTTTTTTGTATTGTCTTAATTGTGAAAATTTCAGTCGTCCAGTTTAGTGTGTGACCCTTTTCAAACACATGTTTATACTTGCTTATTCGAACTTTATCTCCAACTTTAAATTTATTTTGTTTTCGCGCCTGTTTACTTTGAAGAGGTTTGTAAATTGTCTGAAGTATGTGTGCTTCATTACCAACAGTTACATCTGCAGGTTTCTTTTTGATGGTCCGATGTTTCGTGTGGTTATAATTATCGATCAAGTCCTCAAGTATATCGATCCATTTGTAATTTCCACGTTCTGTAAACTCGCGCTACATTTTATTTTTAAGGGTTAGATTGAAACGTTCACATATGGAGGCCTCCAAATTACTAAAAGTTGAGTACATATGAATCCTATAATGTTTCATGAGATCTTTGAATTCTTTATTATAAAATTCTTTGCCTTGATCAACGTGAAGATTTTTAGGTTTCCGCCCTTGCTGTAACACAGACTTCATAGCGTTTTTAACGTCACTGCCACTTTTACTTTTGATTGGAACTGCCCAAGCGTACTTTGAAAAATTATCTATAATTGTGAGTAGATATTTATATCCACTATTAGCTGAAGAGTATGGTATCATCTCAACCAAATCAGCTTGCCAAGTTTCATCGAGTCCTCGAATATCAACATGATGACGAGTATAATTTTTTCGTGCTGGTTTGTGAAGCTCTTGAGCTATGACTTTCTTTTTATTTTCCATTTTCATCAAGTTTAGACAGTCTATGATCAACATCAGCTAATATTTGACTATCACGTATTACAGATCTCACAAGCGTTGATATACGATTTTCTAGCGTTTGACTATATAGAACCAGTTCACTATGACTCTCTTCTAATGCACTCACTTTGGTTGTCAATTTGTTAATGAGGTCTTGATCTCTACTCGTCATTTGATTCTCTAGCTTAACTATTTCAACCGTTACTTTTATCTTCAAGATCAGTTATACGATATTTATTGTAGTCACAGATTGCTTTCACACTGTCTAATTCTTGTTTTATTGCAATTTTCATGGTATTATATGTGATTGCATCACTTCCATTCTTAGGTTCTGCAACATTACATAACCTTTTTCCATCCAAGTCGAACTGTCCATCATCTGTTAACTTGAAACCTTTTCCAGGCGATCCAACACCACTACTACAGCCTTTAAATTGCGCCTGATTCGATTGTGAAGATACACGTCCAAATATATCGATACCCATTTTGATGATCCGCTCTTCTCGAATGTTATTTTATAAATGATAAATTATTGTTAATGCTCCTCTTAATAAATAATTTCAGCTTCACGCAACTCTTCAATAATTGAAATTATCTCATTCGAATGACTAGAGTTGCCAGCTGTTTGAGATGCAATCAACAGACGAAGGCGATCTACAAGTTCATTAGGATCATCCCAATAAATATAATCCACATATTTTCGTTTCTTTGAAACAATCATAAAGTTAGGTAGCCCTTTACCTCTTTTCATTGGTGATCCAACAAAGTCAGCAACATATTTAATATATTTAGAACTCTTATCAACATAAAGACTTCTTTCGGATTCATAATTTTTCTTGTGTGTATTTGTAGATATGATCAGTTTATGGTACACATCGAAGTCATGTTTAGTAATAGATTTTTCATTTGGATCACTTTTAAACAACAATTCTATAAGCCTCGGAGATAAGATATGATTTTGATGATTCAATAAAATAGTATTATCGCCAAATTGGACAGGTGAATTACCAAAAAATAATTGGTTATTTTTTTTACGAATACCAAATCTTGTATCTAGGCCTTTAGGATTTTTTTTATTCAGCATCTCAATATATTTAGATATAGAATTATCATATTTCAGTGGTGTGCTTGTAGAGGTTGGAGGGTTCGATATAATGGTTTCATCCAAGTTGATGCTACTAGTACTGTTCACATTTAAATCATCATAAGTATTCTGACCATGATGTATGTCATTATTATCATTAATAGTTTGATAGTCACTATGTTCACGTTTCTTCAGAAAAAAATTTCGCACTAATTCATCCTCTTTTTTAATTTCTTGTTTCAAAGCCTTTGAATTCTCAACTAACGTCCTTAACGGTGTCACTATAGGTTTAAACATTTCATTTGCAGTTTGTTCCGAAGTGTCTTTATTATCTTTTAATATTTTATGTTTCTGTCTTATTGCATCACTAACTTTAGATATTTGTAGCAGCATATCTTTCTGCTGAGAAATATTTCTACACGCCATGTTTGCACTCTTGAATGTCCTTTATAACTGTGTCAATTTGTATAGTGATGATTAATTTATACTTATAAAACAGTCAAAACCTTTTCTATAACGTCCATTATTCAATTCACTATCCTTATTAATAACAACAAATTCGTGTTTGTTATCACTTTTCTTATCATTCCAGCATGCTGAACATCAATCTTTGAATTCACTGTACGGCATATCTGTATTCACATGATCATCATATATGTGCTTCAAATTCATTTCATCTTGACGAAAAAGTACAAGAAAATTGGCATTGTCACGTATCAGATGTTTTGGTATACGTGTATAGGTTTGACAGAGATAAAAGCTATCAACATTTTTGTGTCGCCCCATACAAAAATATGCTCTGACATGATCTTGCTTCTCACAAGCTACGTCATCGAATATCATAAGAGAATTTGGTTTTGCATCATCTGGATTAACAACTGATTCATGATCATTAAATGGGAAGTATCCAACTCCTTCTATAGGCTGTAGTGCTGACTCTAAGAATTTATATTTAGGTTGACTCAGTGATTTAGAGTATACATAAATGTTCTCAAATCTCAAACCGTTAGGATGAGTAATTAGTGCAAGGAGTGCATTTGTTTTCCCACAATTTGATGGTCCACAAAGGACTGCTCGAACAGTATTTGGTAGCAGTGCGCCATGACGTTTTTGAATTTTTTTCTCATCACCTTGAATTATTTGATCAAAATTGATCACAGGTAATTTAGCTGTCTGTTTTTCAAACTTCATTTTGAATTATTTTAGATAACACTAAATACTACGTTAATCCGCCGATGACTCAATTCTAACTCAACGAAATACCTATTAGTACCAAGTATTTATATGATTGAGATCAGTCATAAAGCTACAATGGCTAAGAGCGGACGTACCAGTAAAGTCAAAACTAAGTGTGGCAAAGGTTTTGTCAACAGTGTCATAAATAAATTACCAATAGAATTACATGTGCCGGGATATCAGTACTGTGGACCTGGTACAAAATTAACGAAAAGATTAGCTCGAGGTGATCCAGGTATAAATCCTCTGGACAGAGCATGTAAAGCGCATGACATTGCTTATTCTAAAAATCCAGACAATATGGCGGCACGTCATGCGGCTGATAAAGATCTGGCTGAAAAAGCTTTGCAACGTCTTCATGCAAAAAATGCTAGCCTTGGTGAAAAAGCCGTGGCTTGGGGCGTCAATAAAACCATGCGAGTCAAGAGACGTTTAGGTATGGGCGTGAAAAAGAATATTCGAGTACCTCGCCATATGTTAGATGTGCCTCCAGTATCTAAATCTCGTAGGATACGAGTACCACTAAAAAATGGTGAAATAACACCAAAAGTTGGTGGAATATTACTTAAAAAAGAGTTGAAAATAAAGACGGGGAAGTCTAAAAGAAATGGTAAAAAGAAAAAGAAGACAGTAAAGAAAAAAAAAAAAAAAAACTTGTTCCCATCAGGCAAATTATAAAATCAGCTAAAAAAAACTATGAATGAAAGTGTACTTTTACGGGGGAATGAGTACATTTCACCGCATAAGTCTGCATTGCGAGGTGCTCGTGAAGCTGTAAAAATGGTTGGTGGGAAGAAAAACATACGATCATCACGTGTATTTCCAATGCCACAAATAAAAGCGGGTGGATTGTTACCATTTTTATTACCAATTTTTGCTGGCTTGAGCGCTACTGGTGCATTAGCTGGGGGCGCTGCTGGTATCGCTAAAACTGTAATGGCGACTAGGGAAGCCAGACGTGAATTGGAGGAGGCTAAACGGCATAATTCAACAATGGAAGCTATAGCCTTAGGTAAAGGGTTATACTTGTCACCGTACAAGACTGGAATGGGATTATTCTTGAGCCCTCCACCAAAAAACGTGTAACGCTACCTCATCGAGCTCTCACCAATTTCGATTTAATCAAGTATGCAAAGGATTTAAAAATTCCATGTTTTCGAAGTGTTTTCATGAGAAATAATTTACCAAAGTCTGGGCCATGGAAAAAAGAATCAGCAATCATAAATCTAGATGATAAAAAGGGTAGTGGAACTCATTGGGTTGCATACAAGAAGAATGGTGATGACGTCATCTATTTTGATAGCTTTGGTAACCTCCAACCACCATATGATCTCATGAAATATCTCGATGTTGGTAGCGTTAAATATAATCATCAGAAGTATCAAGATTATGATACTGTTAATGTGGACATTTGTGTTTAAAATTCCTCAATAATGAACTATAAATGGGTGTGGTTTGATTGATGAGTGTTTAGTCATGGCTGATTCGTTGACGTTAACACTATCTGAAGCTACCTCCATATTGGAAGCTCAATATTTCCCACCGATTGAATTGTCACCTGGAAGAACTTATGTCTTGGGACTGGTGGAATTGTTAACATTCAATTCTATACCTAATGTTGTTGAAGGTTGTAATAAGTTCTATTTATCCAGTGCAAATAGAAAGGAGGCAGATAAAATTATATTGATACCTACCGGAAGTTATGAACTACGTGACATTGAAAAGTATTTGATAAAGGAATTACCTGAGGGTGTAGAGTTGAGTATCAAAGCAAATAACAATGAATTACATAGTGAAATTAAATGTAATCGAATTGTAAATTTTGAACCGAAAGATTCAATCGCATCATTATTGGGATTTGGAAATCGTCGCCTTGCACCGTACCTTATACACAAATCTGAATTACCAATAAAAATCCTTAAAATCAATGCACTGCGAGTTGAGTGCAATATTACTAATGGTGCATATATGAATAACCATAAAGTTCACACAGTCCATGAATTTTTCCCAAGTGTTGCACCAGGTTATAAGATCATTGAAGTACCATCTCACATCATTTACTTACCAGTCGCAGTACAGTCAATACATAATCTTCAGCTGCGAATTGTTGATCAAGATGGGAATTTGGTGAATTTTCGTAGTGAAACGATTAAAATAAGATTGCATATAAAATCAGTGAAATAATGGGGATTGTATTTGATAAAAAGATTGACGGCAGCTATAAAAGTGGATCATCATGTCTGAAACCCATCAGTCATCGTGCTCCTGTCAGAGTGCTAACACCCCAGAACGTGGAATTCCTCAAAAGTCTAGGATTAAAATTACGTGGAAGATTGGCAAAATAAGGAAAGTTAATTTGTGCTGCATTATATTACCATGGCGGAAATCTTAGACATTCAGAAACCAATCATCTTTGATGAATCAATTTCTCACTATGAGGTTCATTCACATCAACATTATGCTTCATCAACATTTAACAATAGTGATGAAATTAGAATCAGTATTCAACATCAGGACTTATGCATTCTACCAAGCAAAAGTTCTTTGCACATTTGCGGAAGATTTGTAAAAGAAAATGGCACCGGCGCAGGTGCAACTATGAACTTAGTCAATATGGCTATTTGTCATATGTTTGAAGAAATACGCTATGAATTAAATGCGGTTGAAATTGATAGATGTAAAAATGTGGGTCTTACAAGTCTCATGAAAAATTACATATCTTTGAGTCCTGGGCAAGTCAATTTAATGGAGAATGCTGGATGGTTGATCAATAATGATAGTAAATTGACTAATGATGATGGATATTTCAACATTTCTATACCACTAAATTACATACTTGGATTTGCCGAAGATTATAATCGTATTATCATGAATGCCAAACATGAATTAATTCTTATACGATCAAATTCTGATGTTAATACATATATACATACACCTGCTGCCACTGGTGATAGGGCTGAAATAGTGAAAATTCTTCTCAATAAGGTAGAATGGAATGTCCCATACGTCAAAATGTCAGACAAGCAAAAAATTCAAGCACTCAATTTTATTGCTAATGATCCAGCTATATAAATAAGCTTTCGCACATGGCAATTGTATGAATACCCGCTACTCCCCCGAACAACGAAACATGTTTGGCCAATCAAGACTCCAACGCAATTGGAAAAGCCGCGATATGTGATCCTAGGATTTCAAACTGCTAGAAAAATTGATGTAACGAAAAACGCCAGTCAATTCGATCATTGTAATATCAGAGATGTAAAGCTATTTCTCAATTCTCAAAGTTATCCATATGGGAATTTAAATCTAAACATTAGTCGTAATCAGTATGCTTTAATATATGATATGTATACTAATTTTCAAACATCATACTATAATAAAGAATCGAAACCATTATTGACAAAAACTGAATATTTACAAGAAGCACCACTCTATATTATCGACTGTTCAAAGCAAAATGAATCTATTAAATCTGGACCAGTTGATATTCGTCTTGAGTTTGAATCTGATGAACAGTTTCCGGATCGAACATCTGCATATTGTCTTATTTTACACGATCGTATAATTGAGTATAATCCATTAAATAGTACTGTAAGAAAATTAACTTAAACATGTATTGTATTGAGGAGGAGGAGGAGGAGTAGGAGGGAGATGAAAGAAATGAAACTGACTTTCATTATAATTATTATTTTTTTTATTTATATCATACCTTTCAATATACATTATTATTATTTTTATTATTATTTCTTTTTTAAGTAAATGCTCAAGGGGTTATCCCCGGTAGTCCGACTCTACCGAGGGCCTCACCTGAGCGCCAAATCGTTACTGATGCGATGCTTCATCAACAAGATGATCAGTATGCGCAACAGGCCAAGTTTCGTTGCCTAAGTAGACGGAGGGACCCGAGTATAACAGCCTTTTGCATCCTCGATGCCAGAAGCTCAACTTGCGCTGAGCAAGTTGGTATTCTAGCCAATGCAGATACAAAAGACTGTTTCATCCCTCCAAGGACGCCAACAATGAGGACGAAAAGTTTGACACGGTAACCTGGGTAAAGTTTGCCAATTTCGAACAGGAGATCCTGATATATCTCGTGTTTGTGCTCTTCTTTGACCGTTATGTTATACTCAGCAGGTGCTGAGAACTCGATGACATAAATGTCACGAGTGGTTTTATCGAAGAGCACAATATCAGGTTTGTTGTGATCTATTTTCCGAGTTGTTGCGAATGGCACGTTCCAATAAATACGGCAACGGTCATTCTCAACAACTTGCGGACTATCTCCTGGCAGATAAGGCAGCACTGGTGTTTTATCGATACCGTGCGTATGTCTAAGGTGGTAGTAGAGTACTCGCAGAGCAGCATTATGACGCTGGATGTATGCACCTCTTGCCAGCACAGGACATGCTGACAAGAGATGCATAAGCGTCTCAGGATGTTGCTTACACACCCTACACGATGTGTCGGGTAGCTGCATATGGAGTACTTTCGCACGGTATTCGAGGGTTATTATTATTATTATTATTATTATTATTATTATTGTTATTATTATTATTATTATTATTATTATTATTCTTTTGTTTGAAAGGAATACGGCTTTACTGATCTGCTTAATTGACATATATTTATTGAAAACCTTACTGTCGTATAAGTAGTTACATGTGGATTAATATTATTTAATGCGCACTGTAATACTATACTTGTATTGTAAGGACTCTTTTAGTCAAAGATGTTAATATTATAAATACGGTTTCGCCCCGAATATACTTGCTGGGCTCATCAGTAAAGTTGATGCAAGTATATTCTACTTTAGACCGTTGAAAAGATGTTAACAAAATTGTCGGTGAATCCTCAATATGATGATGGTGGTGCAACAAGTTTCCTAGCTTATTGTCATATTTTAAGAGGATTACGTTGATTTTATATAGCCTTGTATTATTTTATTTTATTGAATTTAATTTACGACCAGACTTTTTAATTCTTTTGTTTGAAAGGAATACGGCTTTACTGATCTGCTTAATTGACATATATTTATTGAAAACCTTACTGTCGTATAAGTAGTTACATGTGGATTAATATTATTTAATGCGCACTGTAATACTATACTTGTATTGTAAGGACTCTTTTAGTCAAAGATGTTAATATTATAAATACGGTTTCGCCCCGAATATACTTGCTGGGCTCATCAGTAAAGTTGATGCAAGTATATTCTACTTTAGACCGTTGAAAAGATGTTAAAAAAATTGTCGGTGAATCCTCAATATGATGATGGTGGTGCAACAAGTTTCCTAGCTTATTGTCATATTTTAAGAGGATTACGTTGATTTTATATAGCCTTGTATTATTTTATTTTATTGAATTTAATTTACGACCAGACTTTTTAATTCTTTTGTTTGAAAGGAATACGGCTTTACTGATCTGCTTAATTGACATATATTTATTGAAAACCTTACTGTCGTATAAGTAGTTACATGTGGATTTCAATAAATATATGTCAATTAAGCAGATCAGTAAAGCCGTATTCCTTTCAAACAAAAGAATTAAAAAGTCTGGTCGTAAATTAAATTCAATAAAATAAAATAATACAAGGCTATATAAAATCAACGTAATCCTCTTAAAATATGACAATAAGCTAGGAAACTTGTTGCACCACCATCATCATATTGAGGATTCACCGACAATTTTTTTAACATCTTTTCAACGGTCTAAAGTAGAATATACTTGCATCAACTTTACTGATGAGCCCAGCAAGTATATTCGGGGCGAAACCGTATTTATAATATTAACATCTTTGACTAAAAGAGTCCTTACAATACAAGTATAGTATTACAGTGCGCATTAAATAATATTAATCCACATGTAACTACTTATACGACAGTAAGGTTTTCAATAAATATATGTCAATTAAGCAGATCAGTAAAGCCGTATTCCTTTCAAACAAAAGAATTAAAAAGTCTGGTCGTAAATTAAATTCAATAAAATAAAATAATACAAGGCTATATAAAATCAACGTAATCCTCTTAAAATATGACAATAAGCTAGGAAACTTGTTGCACCACCATCATCATATTGAGGATTCACCGACAATTTTGTTAACATCTTTTCAACGGTCTAAAGTAGAATATACTTGCATCAACTTTACTGATGAGCCCAGCAAGTATATTCGGGGCGAAACCGTATTTATAATATTAACATCTTTGACTAAAAGAGTCCTTACAATACAAGTATAGTATTACAGTGCGCATTAAATAATATTAATCCACATGTAACTACTTATACGACAGTAAGGTTTTCAATAAATATATGTCAATTAAGCAGATCAGTAAAGCCGTATTCCTTTCAAACAAAAGAATTAAAAAGTCTGGTCGTAAATTAAATTCAATAAAATAAAATTATTATTATTATTATTATTATTATTATTATTATTATTATTTTAATTAGTATAAGTAGTGTTAAGATCTACATACATATAAAGTTTAGATATTAAATTATTTTCGTACATTATCTTTCATGTTGTTGCATGTAGTACAATATTTTCTTAATGGGTAAAGCCATATTCCTGGAATATCATAGCTCGAAGCTGATAGTGGGTTATGTTTGATACAAAATGAATAGTCCATTAATTTTTCATTATACTTTAAATGCCCTGGAAGTATATCCCATACAAATTTAATTTGTGATTTTGCAAAACGTAAAATGAACAAATCATCGAGACATGCAATGTCAGTGACGTCCATTTTCCTCAAATCATTTAATTGGTAAAACAGTTGAACAGACTTTTCGTAGGATTTCCCCACACCCCAATACTTCAAAAACCAGTGCTTGAGTTGTTGTGTTGTACCAAATGCACATGCGAAGTGACTTCTCTTTGTGTGTTTGATACGATGCAAAAATCGTGGTTTGTTAAGTTCTTCTAAGCAATCGAGTGAAAAATGTCGCATCAACTGTAGATCAATGATTGGAACGGCAAAATCGATTATCCTTTCAAGTCTTTCCCTCGCCTGTGCTCCTTGGACATAAAAGTAGCGCACTTTTTCTATTAACTCAGCCATTATTGGTTTACATGAATTATATGGTGTATCGCCTATATCCCACATGATTCCATGTCGATCGTCATTTTCATCTTCACTTTCACGCATAACTGTAGCATTTATGTATTCCATTGGTGGTTGGAATAGGCAATACTGACAATGATACAATCCATTGGTATATTTAGTATTATTTATATCAATAATACACAGCTCCTTCCCAACAAATGCACAATTCGGCATTTCAAATCCAACAAAGTCGATTATTAGCTCCATTGTTTTTATTTATTGATCATGCGATTTTGAAACTTTTCCAATTTTCTTATTAGATTTACTATTTCTATTAAGCGATCGATTCTATTGATTGCATCTGGGCATGTAGCTTGAGCTCTAAACCAATCCAAAAAGAATGGATGTCGAACAAATAACTCAAAAATTAGATTACTATACTTAGCCATAAGCACAGATAGGGAACGATCGAGTTAAACACATTTAACCACTAACTTAACACACAAAAACGTATACTGTACTGTACTGACTTCTCGGATAAATCGAGGTTTTATAATACGAATCTCCACTACGATTTTGGTAGAAAAATGGGGGAAAATAGATAAAAGTGTAAATTTTCAGAAAAAATTGACTCATTTGTTTATAACAAAATAAAAGTGAAAGTTGCTGAAGATAAGATAAGGTATACACATATTAATAAGTAAAAAAATGCGTCATTTGTTATAAAAATATCCCCACCCTTCCGCATACCTTAAACTTTAATCTTAAAAACATTTAAACAATAACAACATACGTCATTTTTCCCACCTAAATTTAAAAAATACCCCCACTCCAACGCCCTCTATATCCTTATTCATGAACCATATCAATCCCATACCCCCACCTCATACTCCAGGCCCCGATCCTACAGTATCAATCTCATATCCCCTCCCCCAATCCCAAATCCCCCTTCCCTCAAGCCCCCCAAATCTACTAGGAAACATGCCACAAGCGCCCTCTCTCGGATACCACCCTAGAAGATCAACAGAAAGCGCCACTAGCGTACCCTATCTCAACTGTTGGTATGGAAAATTCCCCCAAACCCCCACTTATCCATGAGGGTATTGCAGATCCCTGTTGTGGTCTGTGAAACATCCCTGTTTATCTACTTCGGATAACTTAACGAGAAAGTTTCCGGCAAGCTTGGCTGGATAATACTTTCCTTTAAGTTGGCTTCAGAATACGGATGTAGCTTGAATGTAACTTGACAGAAAAACTTGCTGTCAATTTGAAGTGAAACTTTCAATCAACTTAACGTCATTGTCTGACAGTAACACTTGTAGTCAAATTGAATTCAAGTTGTGAATTTGACTTAAAAATTTTTTTAGTATATTTTTACCGTCAAATTGTAGACAGTTTTATATATTATGTATAAAATATATACATTTATGTATAAAATTGCTCACCTTCTGAAATGGTTAGAATGAACATGACCGATTTTTTTTTTCGTAAAAAGTTATCTTGAAAGTGAAGAAAAATTAACCGTAAATGTTTATTTTCAACTTTTGCTGTGAAATTGTCGGCAAATTCGGGCAGCAGATTTCAGGTAATTTCAACATCAAATTACCGTCAATTTCGAGCTAAAGTGGCTATTAGGGTCAGGGTAGCTGCAAACTGTCGTCAACTTGGAAACTCAATTTGACTAGAATCTGCAGTCAGAATCGAACAGTAAGTTGTACGGTCAACTTTTTCTCAATTTTGACAGCATTTTACACTCATCTTGCACAGAAAACTCAACAACCGAAAATTCTATATATTTTTTGTCTAATTAAAGGAACATCTGCACCGCATTTGCAAACCTAGAATTTTATTTATCCGAAATCTACAATCGTAAATAGACGATAAAATGAATTTGATGCAATTTTATGTCAAGTTAACTACAAAAAGATAATATTCGATAAGTTGACGTCAACTATTCCACAATTTTTGCTTAGATAAATTGAAAGCACCTTTTGGTCATCAATTTTTTTTCCACAACTTCCAGGCAACATTTTTTGCTAGTTTGTCTTCAACAGGCAGACCTATTAGTGCACGTCATGTTGATTATATGGGTTCAACAAAGTTGGCGCGTAAGTTAGTTGACCCCAACTTGCTGTCAATTTGGAGTTCTTGGAGTTACCTTTGATTTTCTTCAATTTTATTGCAAACAACTTAATAGTTACTTTCTCATCTACTTACCTTCGAATGACAGCACATTTCACATGGTTGTAAAAATTTATCAATTTGTTTATCAATTATTTTCGTCAATTAGTAGTTTAGTATTTTCACATAATTATATATTTACTCATTTTATTCTGTACAGAGTAACAAATCACAAAAAACTGTACTGATTAAAATAAAAAATTCGAACTACCCGCGTTTTTTTTCCATAGAAATTGCCATGGTAAATATACAGTAAAATGACAGTCAAAAAGTTACAAACGCGTTCGAGGCGTGCAAAAAAATGGCTGCAGTGTGTGGTTGTTTACATGGAATAGTGCCGGTTTTAACAGAAATTAATTATTATAAAAAAAACGAGAAGGACTACAGTAGTGATTTTCGAAAAGAACCTTCTTTGCATGATTCTGAAGACGGTGAAAAAAAAATAAAGTCATTTTGTCAAGCCGTTCACGAGATATCCGTGCCACAGACATTTTTTGGACTACAGACTAACTGACGTCCACGATACATATTTTTTATTGAACTTTTTTTTATTATAATACGTATCGGACAACTTAATGAAAGTATCAGTCTTATTAATTAGTGTTTCCTCTTTAGGTTAATGTGCTTCGTATAACGTGTGAGTGTGACATAAAAATGATATATATAGTTTAATGAGGAAAAGTCAAGTGACCTTGAGAGGTCCGTTATAAAGCACAACCTCGCCGCTTCGCTTTCGAGGCGTGCAATATGTCCCCAAAGTCAGATATATATCGCACATGTCCCCGAAGTCGATGTATAACATGTAGATTTTTGAGATGGTAAGAGCTATATATATCAGATGTCCTCAAAGTCGGACTATATCATAAAAATCCAAAATATCACTGAAATACAAAAAAATAGACTCAAAAACTTAGTGTTATATACCTCAGGACGTTGAGTAGTACCTATATATACATAATATATATCGGCCATTTTGGAGTCCTCAAAGACCGAGTTAAACATATATATATACACATATACATATATATATGTTGCATAACGTGATGATTTTGATTTTACTTAATTTTGATTTTGTCAACTATAGATTGATACTAAATCACCATAAAAAAAAAGAATTGATTCTATTTATCCAATATATTCTATTTTCATTTATGTAGCAAAACCTGAACTTACGTATTCCTTAATTAACTTTTTTTATTAATATACTTATTTTATTATCGACACAATTTTTTATAAATAAACTTATGTGTATAAATAATTTGTATTATTATTTTTTTTTTATTTTACAAATGAACTTTATTTTTTATTAATAACATTTTTTACTCATAAATAAATTTACTTTTAGAAGAAAAAAATAATTTTTTTTATCAAGATACAAATTTTTTTCAATTAATAAACATTTTGATATCTCAGTATCCTCATAATTTTGAAAATAATTTTTTTCTTTTATAAATAAATTTTTTCCTTATAAACAAACATTTTCTATTATAGATTATTTTTTTTTATAAATCTCTCTATTTTTTTTTTTGCTATTTTTTTGCTAATTATATTGAAATTTTTTATAAAATAAGCTTTAAACTTAAATTTTTTGACTCAAATTTTTTTTTTAAGATACATTTTTTTAAAAATATATCTATTTTTCTTTTTAACTATTTTTTTATAAGTTTTTTCATTATTTTTTGCTAATTATTTTTTTTTTCATAAATCAATTTTTTCTTTTATAAATAAACTAATTTTTTTGTAAATATATTGATATTTTTTACAAAAAACTTTAAACTTAAATTTTTTTAACACAAATTTTTTTTTAGCGATAAATTTTTTTTAAATATATCTATTTTTTTTCCAACTGTTTTTTTGCACGACTCATAATGCGAAGCATTAGGGAGTGCTTTACGATCGAAATTTTTTTTCGCCTCCTTTTCTTCAACTATTTCTGTTATTATCGTGTTATTAGGAAACAGAAACATCTCAAATGATGCACCATTTTACAGATAATTTAATAAAGATTATTTCTGCAATTTTCAAACACAAATTCAGTGCAATAGAAACGAGAAAATCATTAAAATAAACTAAAAAATTTTCCCGTCAAGCAGTAAAAAAATTTTGTAGCTTGAAAACACAATATCTCGAAAAAGAATCCATAATTTAACTCCATTTTTTTTTTAAATGACTCGTCTTGCCCTATAAGGATTTGCTTTCGAAAATGGCTATCTAACTTTGTGTTATGCAATTGTAATTAATAAAAAATTAAATCGAATTTTCTTTAATTTTAGCCTAAAAAATATGTGTGGACATTCGTCTTAACAAGTGCGCATGCGTGGTATTTTTTTTCTCATACTATCACCCAGTGTGCCTGCGCCATACTTTTAACCGAATCATTTGGCGCGGGTATTTCGAAAATAAAAATATAAAAAATTGAGATTAGACGAATAAATAAATAAATAAAAATAATAAATAAACAAGTGAAAAATAAAAATAGAAAAAAAAAGTAAAATTTTTCACAGATCGTACGGCGAAAAATTTCGGAATTTTTTACGTTTGAAATTTATTATTTTTTTTTTTTTTATTTTAAATAAAATTATTTTTTTTATCATTTTTATATAAATAAATAACATTTGTCCTTCAAATTTTATTTATTTTTATTTTTTTTATTTTGCCTACGACATTACCCTTTCGGAATATTTTAATGTTTACGATCAAATAAGCATTATGAGTCGTGCACTTTTGGATTTTCCAAACTTTTTTTTTTTTATTAATCCACATTTTTTTTTGTAAATTATTTTTTTTTTGTAAATAAACTATTTTTTTTGTAAATAAATTAATGTTCTTTACAAAAAAACTTTTAACTTAAATTTTTTTATATCAAATTTTTTTTAACGATAATTTTTTTTTTAAATATATCTATTTTTCTTTTCAACAATTTTTTTTTATAAATTTTTTCTTAATTTTCTGTTAATTATTTTTTTTTTTTATAAATCAACTTTTTCTTTTCTAGATAAACTTATTTCTTTGTAAATAAATTAATGTTTTTTACGAAAAAAACTTTCAACTTAAATTTTGTTTGAAAACCGAATTTGAAACACTTAATAGTAACATCCAATTTATAGACACCATCCGTAATAGAACACCAAGCTTTTTGCGGTACGGGATTCTCAGAATCCAACAGCGCAAAGTTGGTTTTTACGTAACCAGTTGTCCCTGTTCAAATATAAATCAGTTTTTCAGAAAATATTAAGAGCTATTGAACGATAAATTTTCAAGATTTATATAACAATCGAAACTTGAAATTTTATTTTTAAAACCTTGCCTCGTGAGGTCCTTCGCCTAGGCATCTGGACTTCTAGGTTGGATACCCAAAGTAAAATCACTTCGCATTAAGATTAACTAAACTCCTTCACGTGACGTCCACCGCCGAGGCAATCGGAGTCCTTGTTCGGCAATAGTTTATCCTCTTAATGAAACCCTTAAAAGGAAATATATATATATATATTTATATATTTCATTATAAATTCACTCGACAGCAAAGCCGGTCTTTCGGTTCAGCGTGCAGTGCGTTCGTGTCAATAGATTAAACCTGTAAATCTCAATTAAAAACTGTCATAAAATATTGTAAACTCCTGTGTACACAAATTCAAACTGGTAAATTTGGAGTGAGTGGTTAAGCAAAAATAATTTTTTCCACGCCCGGAGACCAGAAAAAAAAAATTTTTTAAATTTGACAATTTTTTTGTCGTTGGTTTTTCTAAGATTACTCAAAAACTGCTGACGCTAAAAAATTTTAAAGTTCTAATCCAAAAAGTAGATACTTGGAGCTACAATTTCCTGTTTTTTTCTTGTACGACCATTTCTCTCAAAGTTAGAGCCTGTTGAAAATCGCCTAAAAATTTAGAATTTTTTTTTGATCCTTTAATTTTTTCCATTAGTGTATTTACATGTAAGATTTAACCTGTCAATATACTACACATGTTTTTCTTTTTATACATTCGTCTTTTCATTTCCTGCCCTTTTTCTCCAGCATTCAAGTGCTAGTAAATTAAGTCATAGTAAACCCTAAATAAGACGGAGAAAGAACACGGTCTTCTCGAGGGCCCATATTCACCGACCCAATATCCCTCTCGCTCGAAAATCCCGGACCTACCCTAACGCCACGCAGGTCATTGAACGGGACGGTCTATAGTACATCCGCTCGGTACGAATAGACAAATAAGTTATTAAGCGATAAGAAATTAAAACATTCTTATATCAGCCACATGACGCCAATTCCTTGGTTGGATGACGGAATAAAATAATTTCGTATTATAACTTATAATTTAATGATCGGTACCCAATCACTTATAAGTTCTCACACTAACCACGTGACGGTTCAATCGAACTCCTTGGCTGAGTTATAGAACGACATAATTCGGTATTCCAATATTAAATAATAACTAAAATAACCCTTTCGCCCGTCGCCTTCACTCACTCCGATCATGACATTAGATTTGTTAATTTTGCCGAGGTTTTCAACGATTGTATATTTTTGAATGACAATTTCGGCATTAGTAAAGTTCACGTAACTAAAGTGGGTATTTTTTTTTGATTTCGCATTTTCTAAATGAATAATCTACAAATATTTTAACGATGATTGTTTTATTATTATTATTATTATTATTATTTCTTTTTTAAGTGAAATGCTCAGGGGGTTATCCCCGGTAGTCCGACTCTACCGAGGGCCTCACCTGAGCGCCAAATCGTTACTGCTGCGATGCTTCATCAACAAGATGATCAGCATGCGTAGCAGGCCAAGTTTCGTTGCCTTAGGAGACGGAGGGACCCGAGAATAACAGCCTTTTGCATCCTCGATGCCAGAAGCTCAACTTGCGCTGAACAAGTTGGTATTCTTGCTAGTGCAGATACAAACGACTGTTTCATCCCTCCTAGGACGCCAACAATGAGGACGACAAGTTTGACACGGTAACCTGGGTGAAGATTGCCAATTTCGAACAGGAGATCCTGATATATCTCGTGTTTGTGCTCTTCTTTAACCGTGATGTTATACTCAGCAGGAGCTGAAAACTCGATGACATAAATGTCACGAGCGGTTTAATCGAAGAGCACAATATTAGGTTTGTTGTGATCTATTTTCCGCGTTGTTGCGAATGGCACGTTCCAATAAATGCGGCAACGGTCATTCTCAACAACTTGCGGAATATCTCCTGGCAGATAAGGCAGCACCGGTGTTTTATCGATACCGTGCGTATGTCTAAGGTGGTAGTAAAGTACTCGCAGAGCAGCATTATGACGCTGGATGTATGCACTTCTTGCCAGCACAGGACATGCTGACAAGAGATGCATAAGCGTCTCAGGATGTTGCTTACACACCCTACACGATGTTTTGGGTAGCTGCATCTGGAGTACTTTCGCACGGTATTCGAGGGTATTGATTACACCATCTTGGCAGGCAAAAATATATCCTTCGGTCTCGGACATCAGGCCAGCTGACTTAAGGAAGGAAAACGTCAGCTGGGTGGACAAGCCATGGTCACGCACGTGTTTGAAGAACACGCTGTGCATGGACTTGTCCATGTGTGTACTGAGCAGTTTTTGCTGCTCAGCATTCCTGACGACACTCTTAAATTCCTCCTTAGGGAGTTCAATAAGAGGGTTTACTCTTCCGAGACCGAGGGATTTTGCCGCGTACTTTGCTGCCTTATATAAGAACGCTCCCTTCTGCAGATTCTCATGACTATGAACAATCTGCATAAGGAAGTCGTCCTCATCTGCTGTGAAATTGACAACTTCGTACGTTAAACCCAAAACCAAACGATCGTGTAGACACTCCAAGCTCTGTAGACCTCTTCCTCCGATGTGCCGGGAAAGGTATAATCTGGTGACTGAGGACTTAGGGTGCATGCTCCGATTGATATTCATGACTTTGCGTGTCTTGATATCGAGATCTCTAAGCTCTTTTCGGGTCCATTTAAGGACACCGAAAGAGTAGAGTAGTACTGGGACAGCAAGCATGTTTGTTGCAGAGACTTTGTTTTTCCCGGAAAGTTCTGATGACCAGATTTTCCGGAGTCTCCGCCCATACTCGCTGCAGAGAGTCGTTTTGATTTTCGAGACGTCCTGCATAGGACTCCCGTCAATCCCTAGATATTTGTACGACTCTCCAGCGTCAAAATGGTCAATGACGCTCCCATCTACTAACTCGATATCTTCGCGCAAATCAGAGCACTTACCCCTCACCAGATTAACGACCGCGCACTTGTCCAACCCAAAAGCCAGGCCGACATCCCGTGTATACTCCCCTACGATATTCAAGGCAGTCTGAAGGTGTTCCTCATCAGGATCATACACCTTCAGATCATCCATGTAGAGTAAGTGGGTGATCGAATATTTCCGATCAGTTGGTGGGCCCACTGAGTATCCACGGGTACGGCGTAGCGCAACAGATATCGGCAGCAGTGAGATGCAAAACAGCAGCGGGCTCAGGGAATCTCCCTGGAAGACACCTCGCTTGTACTGTACAACTTCGGTCACACGTTTGTCGTTGCCACATGAAATGTGGAACCGTGTTCGCCAAAGTTGCATCGTACGCTGTATGCATCCCACTGTATCGCGATTGACCCCAAGGCATTTGAGCAAAAAGAGAATGAGCTCGTGAGATGTTGAGTCGAATGCCTTACGGTAGTCAATCCAGGCCATTGATAGGTTGCGCTGATAGTAGACTGCGTCTTGAATGACACAACGATCTACTAACAGATTCTCTTTGCAACCCGACAAGCCTCTTTTACTGCCACGTTGTTCGTATATCTGCTGCCATACAGGATCTATCTCCTGTAGAATGCGATTGTTCAAGATTTTGGTGAAAATCTTATAAACCGCATTCAAACAGGTGATAGGCCTGTAGTTCTTTGGGTCGCACAAGTCACCTTTCTTAGGGATGAGCACGGTTCGCCCTTCTACAAGCCAGCACGGAATAGGTTCGTTGCCTCTGATAAACGCTGTAAATATCCGGGCCAGATGGCTGTGGGTAGAAGTAAGTTTCTTCCACCAAAACAAGTTAATGCCATCCGGACCCGGAGCAGCCCAGTTCTTACCATTATTCAGAGCCAAATGAACTTCTTCCACGCTGACTTCAGGGCTCTCTTCATCAGCATTGTCGTTTCGGTGGCGGCGACAAAATGCCTCGAAGTCGTTGAGAGCAGGAGTGTCACGATTCACGTCTGGTTGATCACCATACAACTCGGACCAGAAAGCTTCTACTCGCTCGATAGATGGGGGATCGCCAGAAACAGATGTCTTAGGTGTCAGAAAGCGTGAAGGACTTAACCGAAACAAAGAGTTATCGGTAAGCCGCTTCAGCTTTTTCTCTAGTGACTTTTTAGCAGTCACCAGAGCCCGCAACCTGTTGAGAGAACCTTCTTTAATGTTAAGAAGGTTCTCCTTATTCAGTGTGTGATGTTGATATCGTAGTCCAGCCGCAATACGGCGGACTTTAGGCGTAAACGCTTTACGAGCATTTACGTACTCAATAACACACTGAATGCGGGAGACATGTTTCCGGAGATCATCAATCTTCAGTGAAAGCTGCCCAATGCGACCTCTCATCTTAGCCTCCGGAGAAGAAGTATTATTTCTTGCCGGAGGTAAGAGTGAGGAAGCAGCATCATAGACAGCTTGATTGATGGTGAGTAGAGTAGAATCCTCCTGAATCCGAGTTGATAGCTCGTGGTTTTCCGTGTCAAGTAGATGTTTTGGGTAGTGTATCTTTTTAGAGATACATACTTGTCGTCTTTCAAAATCATTGTCGGCGTCTTCGGAAGAACGGCGTCTCTCCTGATGTAGCTGTGCTGGAAAAGACAGACGGTGAGATACTCGTCTGTTATTTAACAGTGATCGTCGTGTTCGCCGGAGATGAGAGGCATAATCACGCAGATGTTGTTGTGAAAAATGGCTATGGTTAGGGTGCATATCGCTCCAGAGAGCATGCATCCTAGCCATGTAACCTCTCCGCTCCGGTTCACTGTTATTATAGCACATCAGGAGATCGACTCGTAATTCCTCCGTCCACCTGAATGCAGTCCGTTGTTCGCCAGGGTCGTCATCATTCGGAATCTCGGTGCTCCGCCCAGCTAGTGGGTAGCCCTCATCCGAGAAGGGCCGGTTGTGGGGAGCACTTCTGTGTTCAGGATTATCTTGAACTCAGTTTACTTCACATTGGGGAGTTAACCCAATGCGAAGGTTGTTGTGCGCTTAGTAGGTCAGTAGATGACTACATTTATTATTATTATTATTATTATTATTATTATTATTATTATTATTATTATTATTATTATTATTATTATTTCTTTTTTAAGTGAAATGCTCAGGGGGTTATCCCCGGTAGTCCGACTCTACCGAGGGCCTCACCTGAGCGCCAAATCGTTACTGCTGCGATGCTTCATCAACAAGATGATCAGCATGCGCAGCAGGCCAAGTTTCGTTGCCTTAGGAGACGGAGGGATCCAAGAATTACAGCCTTTTGCATCCTCGATGCCAGAAGCTCAACTTGCGCTGAACAAGTTGGTATTCTAGCCAATGCAGATACAAAAGACTGTTTCATCCCTCCAAGGACGCCAACAATGAGGACGACAAGTTTGACACGGTAGCCGGGGTAAAGTTTGCCAATTTCAAACAGGAGATCCTGATATATCTCGCGTTTGTGCTCTTCTTTAACCGTTATATTATACTCAGCAGGTGCTGAGAACTCGATGACATAAATGTCACGAGTGGTTTTATCGAAGAGCACAATATCAGGTTTGTTGTGATCTATTTTCCGAGTTGTTGCGAATGGCACGTTCCAATAAATGCGGCAACGGTCATTCTCAACAACTTGCGGAATATCTCCTGGCAAGTAAGGCAGCACTGGTGTTTTATCGATACCGTGCGTATGTCGAAGGTGGTAATAAAGTACTCGCAGAGCAGCATTATGACGCTGGATGTATGCACCTCTTGCCAGCACAGGACATGCTGACAAGAGATGCATAAGCGTCTCAGGATGTTGCTTACACACCCTACACGATGTGTCGGGTAGCTGCATCTGGAGTACTTTCGCACGGTATTCGAGGGTAATGATTACACCATTTTGGCAGGCAAAAATATATCCTTCGGTCTCGGACATCAGGCCAGCTGACTTAAGGAAGGAAAACGTCAGCTGAGTGGACAAGCCATGGTCACGCACGTGTTTGAAGAACACGCTGTGCATGGACTTGTCCATGTGTGTACTGAGCAGTTTTTGCTGCTCAGCATTCCTGACGACACTCTTAAATTCCTCCTTTGGGAGTTCAATAAGAGGGTTTACTCTTCCGAGACCGAGGGATTTTGCCGCGTACTTTGCTGCCTTATATAAGAACGCTCCCTTCTGCAGATTCTCATGACTATGAACAATCTGCATAAGGAAGTCGTCCTCATCTGCAGTGAAATTGACAACTTCGTATGTTAAACCCAAAACCAAACGATCGTGTAGACACTCCAAGCTCTGTAGACCTCTCCCTCCGATGTGCCGGGAAAGGTATAATCTGGTGACTGAGGATTTAGGGTGCATGCTCCGATTGATATTCATGACTTTGCGTGTCTTGATATCGAGATCTCTAAGCTCTTTTCGGGTCCATTTAAGGACACCGAAAGAGTAGAGTAGTACTGGGACAGCAAGCATGTTTGTTGCAGAGACTTTGTTTTTCCCGGAAAGTTCTGATGACCAGATTTTCCGGAGTCTCCGCCCATACTCGCTGCAGAGAGTCGTTTTGATTTTCGAGACGTCCTGCATAGGACTCCCGTCAATCCCTAGATATTTGTACGACTCTCCAGCGTCAAGATGGTCAATGACGCTCCCATCTACTAACTCGATATCTTCGCGCAAATCAGAGCACTTACCCCTCACCAGATTAACGACCGCGCACTTGTCCAACCCAAAAGCCAGGCCGACATCCCGTGTATACTCCCCTACGATATTCAAGGCAGTCTGAAGGTGTTCCTCATCAGGATCATACACCTTCAGATCATCCATGTAGAGTAAGTGGGTGATCGAATATTTCCGATCAGTTGGTGGGCCCACTGAGTATCCACGGGTACGGCGTAGCGCAACAGATATCGGCAGCAGTGAGATGCAAAACAGCAGCGGGCTCAGGGAATCTCCCTGGAAGACACCTCGCTTGTACTGTACAACTTCGGTCACACGTTTGTCGTTGCCACATGAAATGTGGAACCGTGTTCGCCAAAGTTGCATCGTACGCTGTATGCATCCCACTGTATCGCGATTGACCCCAAGGCATTTGAGCAAAAAGAGAATGAGCTCGTGAGATGTTGAGTCGAATGCCTTACGGTAGTCAATCCAGGCCATTGATAGGTTGCGCTGATAGTAGACTGCGTCTTGAATGACACAACGATCTACTAACAGATTCTCTTTGCAACCCGACAAGCCTCTTTTACTGCCACGTTGTTCGTATATCTGCTGCCATACAGGATCTATCTCCTGTAGAATGCGATTGTTCAAGATTTTGGTGAAAATCTTATAAACCGCATTCAAACAGGTGATAGGCCTGTAGTTCTTTGGGTCGCACAAGTCACCTTTCTTAGGGATGAGCACGGTTCGCCCTTCTACAAGCCAGCACGGAATAGGTTCGTTGCCTCTGATAAACGCTGTAAATATCCGGGCCAGATGGCTGTGGGTAGAAGTAAGTTTCTTCCACCAAAACAAGTTAATGCCATCCGGACCCGGAGCAGCCCAGTTCTTACCATTATTCAGAGCCGAACGAACTTCTTCCACGCTGACTTCAGGGCTCTCTTCATCAGCATTGTCGTTTCGGTGGCGGCGACAAAATGCCTCGAAGTCTTTGAGAGCTGGAGTGTCACGATTCACGTCTGGTTGATCACCATACAACTCGGACCAGAAAGCTTCTACTCGCTCGATAGATGGAGGATCGCCAGAAACAGATGTCTTAGGTGTCAGAAAGCGTGAAGGACTTAACCGAAACAAAGAGTTATCGGTAAGCCGCTTCAGCTTTTTCTCTAGTGACTTTTTAGCAGTCACCAGAGCCCGCAACCTGTTGAGAGAACCTTCTTTGATGTTAAGAAGATTCTCCTTATTCAGTGTGTGATGTTGATATCGTAGTCCAGCCGCAATACGGCGGACTTTAGGCGTAAACGCTTTACGAGCATTTACGTACTCAATAACACACTGAATGCGGGAGACATGTTTCCGGAGATCATCAATCTTCAGTGAAAGCTGTCCAATGCGACCTTTCATCTTAGCCTCCGGAGAAGAAGTATTATTTCTTGCCGGAGGTAAGAGTGAGGAAGCAGCATCATAGACAGCTTGATTGATGGTGAGTAGAGTAGAATCTTCCTGAATCCGAAGCGATAGCTCGTGGTTTTCCGTGTCAAGTTGGTCTTTGGGGTAGTGTGTCTTTTTAGAGACACATACTTGTCGTCTTTCATTATTATTATTATTATTATAATTATTATTATTATTATTATTATTATTATTATTATTATTATTATAATTATTATTATTATTATAATTATTATTATTATTATTATTATTATTATTATTATTATTATTATTATTATTATTATTATTATTATTATTATTATTATTAT